>NC_134806.1:48651009-48661009 GCF_046742065.1 Oratosquilla oratoria
ATTCTCAGAGAAAGAGAAAAGGCAGATAAAAAACTCTGCAATAATAATCTTGCCATTAAGTTTAACCATACATGCTTGAGAGAAAATCTCCTGCCCATATATACAATATATATATATATATATATATATATATGTATACATATATACCAACAACCACATATATATGTATATATATGTGTGTATATATGTATATATATATATATGTATATATATGTATGTGCATATATATATACTGTGTATATGTATACATATATATATATTCGTAAATAGCTGGAGTCCAGGAACCATTATTATGGGAGAAAGCATACGCTGGACTCGACGTTCGTCAATTTATTCCGACGTTTCGAACCCTGTCCGGGGTTCGTCTTCAGGGTAATACAGTGGTAGCAATGGAAATGTACATAAATAAGGGGAATTTGGTACACTGGGACAGGTCTCCACAGTAACCGTTATAATCCGACGCAGTTAAACCAAATCAAAAACACAAATGAGAAACAAATATAAATAAAACTATAAAATAACAGGTGCAATACTTCCTTGAAAACATTCACCGAGATTACCATAGAAAAATATGTATATATATGTAAAGAAAATACAGTGAAAGTTGTAAGGATTCACCCCGCTACCGATGGGTCGCACCACTGTGCACTCCCGTGGAACAAATGTCCCGCGTAGCATGTATATCACGAATAAAAGGAATCGGAACAAGAACACAAAATCCATCAATATCATAAACATACAAAAAGGAAGAGTACACATTGAAATAAATAAGAAAAGCAGTATGAAAAAATGCCCCCCCAAGATTGGGCATAAAGGCTGTACGACGTGGCATGCCACAACGATACGCGGAACAAAAGTCATGTAACGCATGCCACCACCGTTAGTAAATTTCATAAATAAATAAAATTACATACATAAAAATGAAAATAAAATGGAATGATACAAAACACATCAAGAAACA
This sequence comes from Oratosquilla oratoria, assembly GCF_046742065.1. Lineage (NCBI taxonomy): Eukaryota > Metazoa > Arthropoda > Malacostraca > Stomatopoda > Squillidae > Oratosquilla > Oratosquilla oratoria. Next base: position 48,651,971 of record NC_134806.1, read on the forward strand.
CACTACCGTCATGTCGAAACAAAAACAAATAAAACACACAACATAAACATATTAAGAAGTAAGCTTCCTCTCCAGCCTATCCTTCGCTTCTGAGGTAGCGGCCAGACTGCTAAGGAAACACGGTGTTGAAATAGCACACAAACCGAGGAACACAAACCGAGGAACACTCTACATAGGGCCCTGACCAAAATTAAGGACACTGTGAGCCAAACGGACCGAATAGGGGTGGTTTACGATATTAGGTGCAAGGACTGCGAGACACATTATGTTGGGGAAACGAGCAAGAAATTGGCGACAAGACTGATAGAACACCAGAGGGCTGTCAGTAGAAAGGACATGAGTTCGGCCGTCTCAAGACACTGCGAGGAAACGGGACACGAAATGGACTGGCAAAACGCGGAAGTGAAATACGGAGGTAGTGGAAAAAAGCACCAGGTTATTCTTGGAAGCTTGGTCAAGTGATGATAATAGTGTCAATAGGTGCATCACTTTAAACCCAATTTATAAGGGGGCGAAGGATAGGCTGGAGAAGAAGCTTACTTCTTAATATGTTTATGTTGTGTGTTTTATTTGTTTTTGTTTCGCCATGACGGTAGTGTGTTTCTTGATGTGTTTTGTATCATTCCATTTTATTTTCATTTTTATGTATGTAATTTTATTTATTTATGAAATTTACTAACGGTGGTGGCATGCGTTACATGACTTTTGTTCCGCGTATCGTTGTGGCATGCCACGTCGTACAGCCTTTATGCCCAATCTTGGGGGGGCATTTTTTCATACTGCTTTTCTTATTTATTTCAATGTGTACTCTTCCTTTTTGTATGTTTATGATATTGATGGATTTTGTGTTCTTGTTCCGATTCCTTTTATTCGTGATATACATGCTACGCGGGACATTTGTTCCACGGGAGTGCACAGTGGTGCGACCCATCGGGTAGCGGAGTGAATCCTTACAACTTTCACTGTATTTTCTTTATATACATATTTTTCTATGGTAAACTCGGTGAATGTTTTCAAGGAAGTATTGCACCTGTTATTTTACAGTTTTATTTATATTTGTTTCTCATTTGTGTTTTTGATTTGGTTTAACTGCGTTGGATTATAACGGTTACTGTGGAGACCTGTCCCAGTGTACCAAATTCCCTTGTTTATGTACATTTCCATTGCTACCACTGTATTACCCTGAAGACGAACCCCGGACAGGGTTCGAAACGTCGGAATAAATTGGAGAACGTCGAGTCCAGCGTGTGCTTTCTCCCATAATATATATATATGTATGTATATATATATATATGTATATATACGTAGTTATGTATATATATGTCTATATATATATATATATATATATATATATGTGTGTGTGTGTGTGTGTATATATACATATATATGCTAATAAGAACACGGGTACGTGTGTTCACTTATGCAAAGTAGACCACTTGGAAAAAGAAACTAACGAAGCAGAGCGCTTTCGTATATTACATCTTCAGTGCAACAAGTGCAACAACTTGTTGCACTGAAGATGTAATATACGAAAGCGCTCTGCTTCGTTAGTTTCTTTTTCCAAGTGGTCTACTTTGCATACATATATATGTGTATATATATGTATATATATGTATATATTTGTCTATATATGTATATATGCATATATATATACGTATATATATGCATATATGTGTATATATACATGTATATAAATATAAGTATGCATATATATGTATGTATATAAATATATATATATATAATATACATTTATATATATGAGTATATATGTATATATATTCATATGTGTAAATATATGGAAGAGGCCAAACGCAGAGTATGGGAGTCCAATATATTTTACGTTCCGCCCAGCAGGGCTTCTATATATTGGACTCCCATACTCTGCGTTTGGCCTCTTCCCTACAGAGCTGTTGCAGTCATTGCTGCTTTTACTCATGTGTAAATATATATTACCTCAACATATATGTATATATATGTATATGTGTATATGTATGAATGTATATATATATATATATATATTTATTTATATGTATATATATATATGTATATATGTATGTATATTTATATGTATGTATATATATACATATATATATGTATATATGTATATCTGTATATATATATACATATATATGTATATATATACATATATATGTATATATATATATGTAGATGTGTATATGTATATATGTATTTATATATATGTATATATATATATATATGTGTGTATATTATGTATATATATATGTGTATATATATATACATATATATATATATATATATATATATATATATATATATATATATTTCTGGGGCACAGGTTTTCTCTAAGGCAATTCTGGTTGAAATCAACTGCACTAGTTGCTTTAACAATCTTCAAGACTGTATTCTTTAATCTGGAGAATACTTTCCTATTAGCAACTGAGAGGGACAGGAAGTAGTCATTCATGACTCTCAAAAGAATATACACAGTGTATGCCAACTGATATATTTTTGCATAGTAATAGTATTGAACAACTATTGACTCCACCGAAACTATAGTTTTTCGCCTCGTCGTGAGGCGTCTTCAGGGTGAGGACTGCTTTGTAGGATGCTCTGCTATATTGAAGGTCTTCCAACGAATAATGACCTCTGGTTGGATGGGCGGGCTTATAAGGCTCAGCCTGCCTAGCTCAGACGGAATACTGGCCTCTCATTGGCTGAGAGGTGCAGTATGGGATTTTGTCCGGGAGCCAAGGGGGTGGGATTGTGTCTGGGAGCCAAGGGGGTGGGATTTTGTCTGGAAGCCAAGGGGGTGGGATTTTGTCTGGGATTCAAGAGGGTGGGATTTTGTCTGGGAGTCAAGAGGGTGGGATTTTGTCCGGGAGCCAAGGGGGTGGGATTTTGTCTAGAAGCTCTGGCCTGATTTGCTGCTGCTCTGGTTACTGGTCCTAGGCGCTGATTGACTAGCTGGACATGTTCCATTTGTTCGCGGGGCTGCTGCTGTCTAAGGGCTTGTTGTTCCTGGAGGGGGTTATTCTTTACAGGGCGCGCGGAAGGGAGAATAAAATCAGCAGCTTGCTGTATGTTGATGGTAGGGCGCTGGCAAGTAATGGATACTGCTTCTGCAATCTGCAGCTTCCGGAAGGCAGACTCCTTGTGAAGAATGTCCGTTTGGTCTAGCAGCTTCTGTAGAGGAGGCTTCATGTTGTGTGTTTCAGTGAAATGCTGGAAAATTGATCCCTGGTTTCTATGGGATTGTAGGCGACGCCGCAGTGTAGAGGAGGTCCTACCAATGTATGTGCTGGAGCCGTCGCAGCGGCCCTCCTGACATGAAAATTTGTATACAACATTGGTGGTAGCCTCACTCGGGGCCCTGGGCGCCGTGCTATTCCTCATAATCAGGGAACTAATGAGGTTAGGTTTGCAGAATATTCTCAAGTCTATGATGGCATTTCTGTTGGTTGGGGTGACTCCTCTCTTGATGATATTCCTAAGGGCATCACACTCCTCGCGGTACCGATCATGAAAAGAATTATGGTGGTAAACGGTGATTTTCTCCTTGGGAGGAGTGGGCAACTGGGTCGAGTCTGCAAACTGGTCCAGTTTTTTCTGTATGACTTTCTCGATGAGATGGTCTGCATAGCCGTTGTTGGTGAGGAGCTGGCGGATACGGTCGAGTTCTCTGTGGATCTCAGTCCAGCTACTACAGTGGGTAAGGGCCCTCTTCACATAGGAAGATATCACGGATATCTTGTATGAAACAGGGCATTCTCCCTTGGCATTGAGGCAGCGGCCCACGTTGGTGGCTTTAGTGTAAACCTTAGTCTTGAAACCCTGTTCTTGTTTAGAGATGTCCACATCTAGGAAGGGGAGGCACCCCTCTACACTGCGTTCACAGGTGAAGGTCAGGCTGGAATTACCTTCCAGAGCAGTAATCATGAGAGGAACCTCTTCGTCGGTAGTAGTGGTGATGAATATGTCATCGATGTATCTCGCGTATATTCCTGGAGGGGGGTTATTGTTGAAAGTTCTTTCTTCCACCTGGGCCATATACATATTAGCAAAAAGCACTTGGGGATCCCACCGCCACTCCATCAACTTGTCTGAATAATTCCCCTTTATGGGAGAGGAAAGGGGCCTCCTTGGTACACATCACTAGCATGTCTCGCAGGACGTCTTCTGAGATGTCAAGTACGGGTAGGTCACTTCTATAGACGCGGTCCATGATGATATCGATAGTCTCATTTACAGGAACATTCGTAAAGAGTGATTCTACGTCTAAGGAAGCGATGTCGTGGCACGGTGGAGCTGTGCGAAGCAGGTCTATGAATTCAGAAGCTGAAGAAACTGAACGTCCCATGGGGACGTATGGAGCGAGGAGAGAGTTTAGCTTCTTGGCAACTTGGTAGGTGGGAGTGGTGATTTGTGAAATAATAGGTCTCAGGGGGTTACCTGGTTTGTGGGTTTTTACAGTGCCATAACTATAACCGGGACCATAGTCACCTATCACTGGATTAAAATACTTCGTCGAAGAGTTAGCTCTCTGGATGAGATGATTAATCCTCTTCTTCGCATTCTCAGTAGGATCCTTCTGGAGTCGCTGGAATTTTGCAGGATTATGAAGGATGGAGTCCATCTTGTTATTATAGTCAGCCTTATCCATGATGACGTAGACTGCTGACTTATCTCCTTTGCGGATAATGATGTCATCTCTCTGGCGTAACTCCTTGGCGGCTTCTTTTAAATCTCTAGTGAGGATCTGGCTTCTGTAATTTCCTCTGTCGCGTCCAGATTCTCCAATAAGGTCCTCTCTGATGGTAGGAGAAAGGGTTACCTTTCTCTCATTCTGCAGGGTGAGGAGCCGATCTATCAGGCACTCAATTTCGATTCTCTTACTTTCAGGATGAGGCCGGCGAATGAAATGGCAGTTAAGCCCTAAGTTTAGGAGTGTCTCTTGCTGACTGGATAGGGTGGTGGTAGAGAGGTTGATGAAACCTTGAGCAGTTGATTTCAACCAGAATGTATATATATGTATATACATATGTGTGTGTGTGTGTGTATGTATGTATATATATGTATGTGTATATGAATATATATGTATACATATAAATATATTTATATATATATATATATATATATATAGATATATATCACTGTTAACCCACTATCGGAGAAATAATACCGGAAAGTACAGAGAAACTGTATATTTCGACTACTCTGTAGTCCTCTTCAGCAGAGGACTACAGAGAGTAGTCGAAATATACAGTTTCTCTGTATTTTCCGTTATTATTTCTCCGATAGTGGGTTAACAGTGATCTTTTACAAATGTGTTATAACATACTAGTTTCCAATATATATATACATATATATGTGTGTGTGTGTATGTATATATATGTACATATATATAAATATATATATACATATATATATATATATATATATATATATATATATATATATATATATATATATATATATATATATATATATATATGGGTCCCAGTGATTAGAGATAGATTCTAAGAACCACAATGCACTTTAATTCTAAGCCATCAACATCGGGAGACCCAGTGGAGCCCACAACCAGAAATTGAAATGTGGTACTGCCGAGGACTCGAACTCAGCTATCATATGACAAGTGACGCAGTGACTTACCAACTAAGCTGTTAAGAGAAGTAGAGAAGTTGGTAAGTCACTGCGTCACTTGTCATTTGATAGCTGATTTCGAGTCCTCGGAAGTACCACATTTCAATTTCTGGTTGTGGCCTCCATTGGGTCTCCCGATGTTAATGGCTTAGAATTAAAGTGCATTGGGGTTGTTAAAATTTATATATTCATACATATATATATATATATATATATATATATATAATATGTATATATATATATGTAATATATATATATATATATTATATATGATATACATATATTTGTAGAGATCAAGTGACAAATGAGAGTTTTTTGGGTGGTGGAAGTAAAACGAAGATGTAACGTAATAGTAAAATCTATTTTGCGAGCATCTTCGTTTTATATATATATATACTGTATGTATATACATATATATATATATATATTTATATATATACATACATATATATATATATATATATATATATATATATATATATATATATATATATATGCAAAAGTGTATGGAAACAGTGGTTTAGGTAAAGTCCAGGTAAGAGCACAAGTACTTTATTCTCTAACGTTTCGACAGAGTGGAAACGTTAGAGATTAAAGTACTTCTGCTCCTTCCTGGACCTACACCAGTGTTTACCATATATTTGTCTTTTATCTTGTCTAATATATATTTATATATATATATATATATATATATATATATATATATATATATTTATATATAAGTATATATGTGTATATATATATGTTTATATATATATATATGTTTATATACATGTATATATATATGTGTATATATATATATATATATATATATGCATCTATATATATATGTGTGTAGATATACATATATATATATGTATGTATAAATATATATATATATATATGTATATGAATATGTATATATATATGTATATATATGCATATATGTATGTATATGTATATATATGTATATATCTATATATCTATATATATATATATATATATATATATATACATATATGTATGTGTCTGGGTGTGCGTGTGTGGGTTTGTATTTATGTATATATGTATATATATAATATATATATATGTGTGTGTAGATATGTATACATATATACATATATATATATGTATATATATATATATATATATATATATATATGTGTGTGTGTGTGTGTATGTATGTATATATATATATATATATATATATGTATGTATATATACATACATATATATGTAACACACAGGAACCCACAGTCGGAGAAAGAATAAACTTCGAATAAAGAATAATCCTATATTTCGGCTATCAACTGTAGCCCTCTTCAGGAAAGTACATAAGATAGAGAACAGAGGGGACTTATAAACTACAGTAAGAAGAGATGTGGACAGTTGACCTCACTCAGGCGCGGGGCTAACTGGGGTGGCGGAGGAGGGAGGGGGTGAGGAGAGGGGAGGATGTAACGTCCGGACTAGCTTATTTATTGCTGAGCGTGAGATTATGTCAGGTGTCCACTGCCCTTTAGAAATATTAATATTAGGGCATTCCTCAATTAATGCTGATTCGACTATTTTCCTCCTGAAACCACAGTGGGACTTGAACACTAATCTGGCCTTACCCCAGTCGAAAGAATGATTCTTATTTTTAACATGAAGAAATACAGCCGAATTTTCCTGCCCATACCTAATTGACCTTTTATGTTCTGCCAATCTAGTGTTCAAGTCTCTCCCGGTTTGACCCAAGTAAACCAAATCACAATCTTTGCAGGGCAAACAATAAACACCAGGTGACTCAACTTCCTTCGGTTTTTGTTGAACGTTCACAATTTGCTTACGCACGGTGTTAGGATAGTGATAGGCAATAGTGAGACGTTCACGAGGAAACAATTTAGTAGAAGAACTGATGGTATTATTGAATGGAATTTTTAAAATGTCCTTAAAGGAGCGGTGAAAATTTGAGGGGACGGAAGTTTTAAAATGGTTGGCCCTAGCCTTACTGAGGGCTTGGTCCAGAAACCAAGGTGGATAAGCCAACTTCTCAAGTTGACATTTGATCACCTCAATCTCTTGGTCCAGAAATTGAGGACTGCAAATCCTGAAAGCCCTCAAGAAAAGGCCAGAGGCAACACTTTTCTTGACATTGTCAGGGTGATTGCTAAAAAAGTGGTGATAACTGCCTGAATGGGTGGGCTTACGGTATACTGTAAAGAATAAATTATCATCAGTTCTTCTTAACAAAATATCCAAGAAAGGGATTTGGTGTCCTTCTTCCCATTCAACTTTAAATTTAAGATTCGGGGTCAATTGGTTCAATTTATCATGGAACACTTCAAATGGGCCCCAACTGTCATCCCATGCCGAAAAGATATCGTCTACGTACCTGAGCCAAATAATTTCGGGCGGTTTGATGCTGGGCAAAAGGGTACACTCAAAATACTCCATGTACAAATTGGCCAAAACAGGAGACAAATTGGAACCCATACTGCAACCGAATTTTTGACGGAAGAATTGGTCTTGAAAGGAGAAAACATTTGAAGAAACACACAGGCGAACTAAAGCAAGAATTTTGTTGACAGGGAGGGGGAAAGAGTCTTGAAACGGTTGCAGTTTGGTTTCCAAAAAAGTAAGTACATCATCAACATTAATTTTCGTAAATAACGAGGAAACATCAAGGCTGAGGAGCCTTAAACCCTGAACTTTCATATTTTTGGTCTTAGAAATAAAATCACATGAATTTGTGATATGAGAATTAGAGAAATTACCTACGTACGGGGATAAAATATCCGCCAGCCATTTAGCAAGTTTGCTAGTGCAGGAGCCACGGTTGGATATGATGGGCCTGAGGGGAATCTCTGTTTTGTGAATTTTAGGGAGACCATAAAAATATGGGAGCTTAGGGTTGGTAACTTTCAAATCAATAATGCGTTTATCAACTGTGATATTACGGACTTGTCTGTTAAACTCGGCGGCTGCGTTCTTAAGGGGATTTTTGGTGAGTTTTTCATAAGTGGCCGAATCATTAAGCAACTCATGGGCTTTCGTGACATAAACAGACTGATCTAAAATAACAATATTGCCACCTTTATGTCACGAAAGCCCATGAGTTGCTTAATGATTCGGCCACTTATGAAAAACTCACCAAAAATCCCCTTAAGAACGCAGCCGCCGTAGCTAGGTAAGTAGGCAGGTTGATAGTAGCGTATTAATATTATGACCAACCACCGGCTGCGCCAGTCCCTGCTTAGCAGGGGGGCTCAGCCTTCGGCAGGAATCCACCAGATCTAGACGACTCTCCACCAGATCTGCAAGTCTCCACGGGATCTACAGGACTCCACCGGATCTAAAGGACTTGACCTGATCTTGTTAATTATAGAAAATAAGAGATTTTTCAAATGTTATTTTTAGACATACTAATTAATAATGATAACAATACCAATA
>NC_134806.1:48678509-48831009 GCF_046742065.1 Oratosquilla oratoria
GAATTTGGCAGTTTTTTAAGAGATAGCCATTTTATGGCACATTTTGCCAAATTTGGCACCACCTGGCAACACTGATATTGGATAGGAAGCAGTATGTTGTGCGTTCTGATGTGTGCTTGGAGGCGTCGGGTAAGGATTTTTTTTCAAATACCTTCCCATGTGTTTCAAGAAGTGAAATGGGGCGGAGGTTTGTGATGGAGATAGATGGATAGATAGATAGATAGACTTTATTTGGCAATGAATCAATGTACATGAAGTGCAAATAATGACAAGAACACATAGTGACACGAATTTCCTGGACAGTGGAAGGAGGTGAAGGATGAGGGGGTGTGGGTAATACGTACCTTAAGTGAGTGATGAAGGGAGGGGGAGGATAGCTGCAGTTGGGGAACCGCAGTCCAGGAGATTTGTATCACCACACGGGACCACTCGTGCTCCCTCCAGGCCGAGCGTGAACGTAAATCAAAGAGGGGGGGGGGGGTGATGGGGCAACTCAGTGAACCGTCCTAGGCTAATGAAACCCTGAACTCCTATTGTGAGTTTTAATGGATTGATTAATTTTATAATTAGACACTAGAATTATGCTACTTGTCATTAACAATGTGAGTTAACAATTAACTAGATTTCACATACATCCTAGCTATTCCCTGCGCGCGATTACTAGCTAAATAACTTATACTAAAACATCTTAACTTAATGTGTGTCTTGCGTGTGGAGACGTCTTCAATTGGCGCGGTCTCCTGCTGAGTTCCGACCGGCGCGGCTCCGCTTCTGGTGGGGGCGGGGGGCGACGGCTTTGTGTGGATCGGAGCGGGAAACTGACCGACCTCGAAGCTTGGTGGTTAAGGACGGGCGCTGAGATGGGCTTTGCAAGCAACACACTTCACCGACGTATTCCTAGTCAATCGTACACTGCACTTTGTGGAGTTCCGGCGGGAGGGGTCTGTACCCAAATCACTTGTCGGGTCTTTCTACACGTAATCAGTCACTAGAGGAAGAAGGTTATCGAAAGCCGCTAAGGGAGGAGAGGGTGCGATGAAGTTCCGAGACACAAAACGACCCGACCTCCCTAGATGAACTCAATGGAGAGACTGACCTGTGTCCCGCGGCATGTCAGGTCAAAATGTCCGCCAGCTAGCCTCCAACGTTGCCAATACTTCTACGTTCCCGCCACTAGTGTTGAAGAGTACTACGAATAATATTCATGTGGAAGATGACACAGTTCCAATTGTTCCTTGAGGGTAGACACTATTCACGAGCGTGTTAGATACGATCCTAATTATTCTAATTGCCTAGGTTAAAAAATATGTGGCAGCGCACAGGGGGGGGGGTATTCGCGTGAAGCTGCGGAGGGAAGGGACAAAGGTGTTTGTTCCTTTGGCCTAGGTCGTGTGAGAACACTTGAATCTGAAGGGGGGGGGTCTCTTAATAATTAGAAGTTTCTCTCAACTTCGTTAAGGCACTGTAATTGATTGCCAAAATGACACAACAGTTGATGAGGATAAGGAGAAGGAGAAAGGACAGGAAGTAGCTACTAGAAGTCTTAAGGACTCTGGTAATTCCCGAGAGTATAGGGAATGAAGGGCCGAAGCGGGGTGAACGCAAGACGAAAGAAAATGAAACCTGCGTCCGCTAGGCCCATGAGCGAAAGCGTTTGGTAGCTGGGGTTTTGAAAGCGGACGAAAGAAAATGAAAAAGAATTGTATTCCGTGTGTCACAATCTCAAAAATTGTGACACATAGTTCGGAATAATAAATGTAAATTGCCGAGGATAACACAAAAAGCATGTACGCTTATTTCCATTGTGGTACTCATCAGGTTATTATTCTACACTAAGTCACACGGACAACATACGTAGGGGGTTGAGGGGACCAGAGACACTCATGAGTATTACCAGTCAGTACACATATGACACATAAACATTGTTATGCCACGTCCACACGGTCGAGCATTGTCCGCCGGGCACGAGGGCTTTGCTCGACAACGGGCAATTTCATCGGGCAAACCATCAAACTGTCCGTTCCCGGCGACATTTGCGGGCATTGGATGGAGGGGTGACATCGCTGCCAAACGCACGAGGTGAGGTGCGAGCAAAGTTAGCAAACCCGCTCAGTACAGACCGAAGTTACCTTTACCACCATGTCCGCACATAGTGCTAGTGTGTAATGGTCTCGACAAGACGTGCTATTGGTGCTATGCTTTTCCTCATATTTGTCTCTTGCCTTTGTATATATGGCTCCACTTTCGAAAGGAGAACAGAAAAGCTCCTTATGTTCATTCTCATGTAATTGCAAAACAATTGTTCATTTTCATCCTGCAATTCACGTAGGATTGTCACCGAGCTTCCCATTAAATCACGTCTTTGTAACCACTCCCGGCACCAGACATGTCTCCGTGATTTCTTCTTTTTCTTTTTAATGCAGGCAGCAATTATGATGCTGTAAAGTGCTACCTTCTTTCCAAGTATGGCGGAAACCATGGTTATCGTACTGCACTGAACCACTCCCAACCTCTGCTTGCGGCCAACTAACCTCCAACCATCATCGTCAGCCCGGTAAGGGCAAAGTCTGCCAGGCACAGCTCGACCGTGTGGACGCGGCATTATAGTTTTGCTAATATTACTGAAATGTTTGTACACATAGGAACATTGAGCCCAAAAATTTGAGCACCATCCAAAAGGAACATTGCGTCAAGCAAAGGAACAACAAAATAATGTTAAACTGTAACAAAACAGTATGAGTGAGTACTATATCGGAGTAGTACCATTAGTAATATACTGCATTTTTCTACATCTGTATCAACATGTATGAGTGAGTACTATATCAGAGTAGGACCATTAATGATATACTACAATATTCTACATCTGTAACATGTAGTTATAGTGAATTCTGCACTGCAGCTAGGGTCACCTATTAATTAAATCTAACATTTAACCTGAATCTCAGGGCCGAGTGGACAATTACTATGAGCACCAAGGAGTAGTACATTATAACCTGAAGCACCAGAGGTAGGGTACAGGAGACCAGTACTCGAATGAGTAAAAAAAGGAGAATGAGGAAAAAGGTCAGATCATAACTGTTCTCGGACCCTACCTGAGACATATACCATATTATGACTGGCAAAACAAAGCTGGAAACCAATTTGTAAACATCAGTCATTATTACGCTGAACTCTTCTGAAGAAAAAGAAAAAAAAAATTGAACGCACCCCTTGGTCAACCAAAATACGTCCTACTAACCAATCCGAAAACAATGCAAGCGGGTCTGTTCCAATTAACTTGCTTCATTTTCTATACTGTCGTCTTCTACTAACATCCCTCCCTCCTCCTCATACCCAGCTTCAAAGTATCTATCTCCCCTTTTTGTATTTGACCAGCGGCGCGTCACCACAACGCTTCTATCACTACATCTTGCCACCCAAGCCGAGACAATCTTTTCTTCAGATTCAGTTTCTGTAGCTTTCATAAGTTTTAGCAAATGAAGTACTATTACCCAGTCTTTCGGAATATATATGGTAATATTCTACAGGGTGGTAGGAGAAAAAATGGCGGGAAGTTTGGTTATTGTTTTAGCTACCCGCAGGCCAAAAACTCGTCAGAAAAACTATAGTCAACGCAAGGAGAAATGACCGATAAGGCGTGGCTAGGAGATTTCCCGGTGTTGCCACATATGGGCATCCATGGCGAGAACGTGCGTGTGGATGCAATGTTTTCTGAATGCAGTGTGAGGGGGGCGGGGCCAGAGATTAGATGTAGTGGCATCGTCGCTCTCGCATGCACATATGCCATATCTTCACTTAAAGAAACGAAACCTTTGTATAGAAAACATTGCTTTGATTTTTATCTCAGTGGTGGTGTGTGACAAAAAATTATAATATAATCGTATGAGGCAACATTATAAAATTATAAAATAGAATTATATAATAAAATAAAATTATAAAATAATTATATGTGGCACCACAGGGGAACTCCCAGTGCTCCGCCCTAACGGCCAGATCTCAGTGCATAGGGTATAATAGTGTTAGCGAGAAATTCATAATCATAATGTGCGGACACCTCGGTGATGTTTGCTAGTCAAAAATGAGCTACAATTCCTGGGGTGTATGTATAGAATATAAATAAAATTGTATATTATTGATTATGGATGATATATTCATTTATTATCTTTAATTATCACTATACACCTATCAAAATGTGAAAAACAATATGAAAACGTTTGGTTTTCATTTGACCACATCAGTTACAGACTTGTTTGTAAACATACGAGAAAACATGCCGTCAAGCTGCGATATTTTCGTTTGCCGTCAGCCAAAAAATCATCAAGCAAAACAATCCGTATGTAACGGATACGCAAGAGTTTGATAGCAAAGCAAGCACCAAAAGTTAGTATATTATTAAGAAATGCCTAGTGTGGCGCCACCTTAAAGATTGGCTGATGTGGTCTGGTTTTTCATGGGTTCCACAACCACATTGTCATTGTGACATTCTCTCATGTAAGACGTGCAATTACCAACTAGTCTAGTAAACTTTCTCAGGGCTAACGGGATTGTATGCATTATTGGCTGGGATACTCAAAATAAAGGAAAACCCGGTTTCAAATAGATTTCACTGTAGTCCAACCAGAAGACGTTTTTGTATTGTCATTCTGATTTATGAGTAAAATTGCCACGGGGCACAAATTCGTCACAAATATAATTGTAACTCACTTGTAGAGGCCATTCTCTTGGTATAACAGTTACTCAATAAGATAATCACACAAGCTTGTTTTTGTAGTGGTTGATGGAGAGATGGGGAGAGGTCAGTCTAACCGAGAAATGTTCAGTTTCGCCCCTGGGCACAATATAGCAATAGGAAATTAAATATTAAGTTTGTAAATTATAATGTATCAACGTAATGTGCAATTTTGTGGGCGAAAATAAAAAAACAAAAAGTTGCTAAAACAGATTTCTTAAGTATCGAAGTCGCGCTGAACGAATGGTCCACCATGTTTGTTATGATAGATGCCGACGTCGAAGAAATGAAAATATGATAAATTCGTCTAACCTCAACTAACTTAACCTAACCTAATCTGCATTTCATAAATCATGATCTACAAATTAAATGTCATCTGGATTGTCCTCGTTGTCATCGTCATGAGAGACGGCGGGCTTTTCAACTCGTTCATTAGCATATTTTCTTGTAGCAAGGTATTTTTTTTCATTTCCATCCAGAAAATCGCATATTACGTTCATGTATTATAATATACAAAATTAATATTCAATTTTCTAACACTATATTGTGCCCAGGGTAAAAACTGAACAAATACTATCTAACCTAATCCAACCCCCATGTGGGTATAGGTGGCGATAGTTTAGGTTAGGTTGGTAGGGTCATTATATATCATTCAAGGGTGTCGCAAATAATTTATATTTTTATCCATAGGCTGTTAGTGTTATTTCTATCAAGATTATTTTGACACTTATGGGAGTGGCTCCTGAAAAAAAAAAAAAGTTAAGGTAGGTACGCGCGTATCTGCAGGCAACGCCGTATGTACTGTTTACACTGCTATCTTTTGCGGTATGTTTGAATGATAATGCCTCAGTTTGAATGCTTGTAGCATTCAGCGCATGTGCAGGATATTCAAATTATCTTGTTGTTCTGCAAGTGTAGCTAGGTCAACATATAAATGGAAGAACAATTTATAGTTTCACCCAACCAATGATTTTCTGATGTGGCTTATGTGTTTCTGGTGAGATATGTTGTGTATTGATTGATGGTGTACATCATTTCTGTCGCAAATGCGTAGTTTTCAAGTAATGACATTTTCAACTTATGCCTACATCTCCTCCCAAAATGCCTACATCTATGGGAAATTGGGGTTTTTGGGTTGGGAATTATTAAATCGAGTAACGCGTGTTGCAAAGCAGGTCAGAAATCAAGAAAATCACAAAAAATATATGATAATATATAAATTACACCTTTGATGGCGGTAGCGAGTGTTGTTGTTGTCGTTCCCTAGACTGTCTGTCCGAGCAGTCCTGTCTCCCCAAGGAATGCCACAGCCAAAACTGGGTTTTCCCACAAATCCTTTATAGAGTGTATGTTGTGTTGTATGCATGCATGATTGTGTATAATGCAGTCTTCCATTATGTGTTGTATGGTATGGGGTGAAGTGTTACATCCTGGGCAGCTGTTCACAATGCGGTCATCCAGTCTCTTCTGGTAGCTTAGAAGTGCTGGGTGGTGGCTGCACCGCAGTCCGGCCAGGTGTACTCTGTCCTTTTGTGGGAGAGAGGATTCAGAAGGGTGGATATCAGGGGGTCTGGCATGCAGCAGTGTGTTGTCTTTCAGTGTGTTAATGGAGCGGTGAGAGATATGATTATGAATATGTTTCCGGAGGCTGGTATTTGGTGGTTGTGGAGGAAGAGAAGAGAGTATCTGTGTGTGATACAGGTCCTTGGGTGTTGTTTTGATGTTTCTTGGTGTTTGTGGGTGTTCTGCTATGTAGTGTATTGGGTGTGATGTGTTTGTGGTGGCTGCGGCAAGTGTTTGTGTGCCTCTCATGTCGAGGTGGTCCTTGACTTTGAGGACTTTTGTTTCATGGAGTAAATGGTCTGTAGGTGTTGTATTTGTGCAGCCTGTAATTGTGTAGCGAGTGTTGCTGTTATTGTTGAGCAGCGTTGCCACATTTATGATTTATCCGCTACATTTAGCTAATGCTATTATTGTGGTTTTCAATTTACGGAAAATATGGTTACAATCTAGTTTATTAGCTAATAGTTATAATAGATAAACATACATTTATACTAATAGTTATACTTTAGAGAGAGCTCAAGTTATGTTACTAAGAGTGCTTTGGTGGGGATTAGAGGGGTCTGGGGGCAAAGCCCCCAGGTAGGATAGGTTAGGTCAGGTCAGGTTAGGCAAAGCCCCTAGCTAGGTTTGGTTAGGTTAGGTTGGGTTAGTTGTGTACAAAATTGCAACTCTCAGTCCTGTCGAAGCTTCATGAATTTATTCCCTAATTTAGGGTTAGCAACTCTTGCACGGGTGGAGTGGGCTTTGCTAAATGTAGAAATTTTGTGAATTGTTGGTAATGCTGCTCAACAATAACATAGCTACGCTTGCATCAACCGCTGTCACTGCCGCCCTCAAAGGTGTAATTTATGTATTTTCATATATTTTTTATGTGTTGCTGATTTTAGACCTGTTTTGCAATGCTCATTACTCAATTTAATGCTCCCCACCCAAAAACCCCAATTTCCCATAGGTCCCCAAGATCGTTGGGGAGATGTAGGCATAAGTTGAAAATTTCATTACTTGAAAACTACGCATTTGTGACAGAAATGATGTACACCATCAATCAATACACAACATATCTCACCAGAAACACATAAGCCACATCAGAAAATTGTTGGTTGGCTGAAACTATAAATTGACCAAATGGAATTCCTGATATTTGAGCTGAAGTAGTTCTCATGGGATGCAGAATGTCACTATGAGTACAATGCAATTGGAATTATCCATCTAGTCTTAGTTCCCGAGATATTGCATTTTGAAGGGAACAACATCAGGCATATTATGTCCCAGAAAATCAGGCCGAAACGTGTTATCCGATAATCCGACCCGATAGGAAAAAAACTAATTTGGACTTTCTCAGCTCTCCTGTAATACCCTGTCCTGGTTTTGATATTAGAATAATCCATGAGACTAGTAGTTTTTGTTTATTTGGGTGTGTTGCCCATTTAATGGAGTTTTTTAGCTCATTTTTCATGTTGAAACATAACAAAGTTTCGATTTACTGCTGAATGCAGGCCGCCATGTTTATCTTATGTTTTTATGTACCGACATGTAACTGATGATGTGATTGGTTGAAATTTACTATGATCTTAGTAAATACACTCATGTGCTAAGATGTGAGGGAGGGTGGAGGGGTGTGGAGTGTTTTCGGGGATGAAATGGGTGGGAATGTTTTTGTGTCTTGTCCTTTTTGGCTTCCCCCCTGGTAAGGGGAAAAAAAGCCTTGGTATATGTATGTATGTATGTAAATTTCTTGCAATATGTACATTTGGCTGTTTGAATGGCGTGCGCATAAAATGACATGCTGTTGGTGGACATCATAGACGGTGGCATCTCTAGTGGTGTTTGACCTAGCTAGCAAGTGTATGGCCAATTCTTTAAAAACAAAGAAATTTTCACCAATTTAAATGCAGATTTGGTTATTAACCTTGGCAAAAGTTTTCTGAGTAAAAATCTAAAGGTAAGGCACCTATAAAAATATTTTAATGTAATACAAATGCTTTTTAGCCTATTTTCTCCCAGAAATGAGCAACTTTAGATCATTTGTAATGCGACAGCTGACCCTCAATGGAGAACATGTAGGTAGATCGTTGGTAATGCGACAGCTGAGCCTTAATGGAGAACATGTAGGTAGGTACGTGCGAATCCGCAGGTGATGTCACCATCGTGGATGTAATGTTTACACCACCATCTTTTGCGGCACATTTGAATGCTTGTAGCATTCAGTGCATGTGCAGAATTTTCAAATTGTCTTGCTGTTTCGCAAATGTATGCCCAGTTCTTCAAAAACAAAAACAAATTCACCAATTTAATTGCAGATTTGGCTATTAGACATGGCAAATTATTTTTCCAATTGGAAATCTAAAGATAATGCACCTATAAATGAATATTTTAATGTGATATTCATGTTTTTTAGCCTATTTTCTCCCGGAAATGAGCAACTTTAAGATCATTGGTGATTTGCCAGCTGGGTCTTATCGGAGAACATGTAGGCATATTCTCTGATACTTAGTCACGTTTGTTTACACATGACATGTCGGAGATATTACTAGTAGTAGTCGTAGAGGGTGCTGTGCACAAATAGGACTTACATTGTTATGGTATGAATTTTAAGGTGTTGGAGAGGCTATGCAATGCCTATTTACATAGCTGGCTATAGCTATGATAGCAAGTATATAAAGTAACTATTCATAATATGGTCGGTATTCCATGTCATGGACCATGTCCATGACCATGAAAAGTCTCAAGACTAGTAGAGGTCTAAAGACAAGACTTAATTTTCTTCTGGGTTTCATGCTAATAGACATGAGCTGTTGAAATAAGGCTGTTTATTCAGATTATCATGATTATAGATAACATGATTAAACGAAATAACTCCTTTGAAAGTAAAAATATTTTATTAATTTTTCTATTTCAGTAAATTGGTGTAAAAAATAGTGCACCGATATCAATATCAACGTAAATTTAAGTTAGGTCTTAAGATAGTTGCAGCTCTGAATGGTTAGTGTACCGAGAGGCAATCTAAGGGTAAGGGCTAAGGCACCTGTTTATGCACTTGTTAATGTGATAGTAGAGTTTTTTAGCTGCATATACATTACGTAGTGCATACATACACTGATGGAACATGTTATATGATAGGAATATACATATACCAAAGAAAATTTCCCCCTTACATGGGGGTAGCCAAAAAGAAAAAGGTATAGAAACCACTCCCACCCAATCCATTTCCTACATATTCCACTCCCCTCCACCCTCCTCCCTCCCTCTCATTTTGGCACCTCCTGGATGACGGGTCATCCCTGCATCCTGTCCACTGCCCTGGGTCAGAAGCAGTGTCGCACATCCACAGCAAGGCCACTTCATAAATTCAGCGACCCCCACTCTTCATCCCCTTATGCAGAAAAGGAGAAGACGGGGAGAAATCCCTTCAAGCTGCGTCAATTTTTTTTGTCATACATACTTCCTCACCCCCATCCCCCACCCACTCCCCCTCATGCATCACAGCATCATCCATACACAACCTTTTTCCATTCACCCCTATCTTCTGTCCTCTCCCATCCTTCCTCAACAGACATTCCTCCCTTTTGTAATGCCCCTTTCACCCCATCCATCCATCTCATCCTAGGACGCCCCCTCATATTCACTCCTTCCACCTCTGCCTTCCACACCTCTTTTACTAATCTTTCTTCACTCAGTCTTTCCATGTGTGCAGACCATCCTAATATTCTTTCATCAACCCTATCTCCCAGCTCCCTTTCCACCCCTGTTCTCCTCCTCACCTCCACATTTCCCACTCTATCTAGCTTAGTAATCCCTATCATTCTTCTCAGACATTTCATCTCAAACACATTCAAACTCCCTCTCTCTTCTTTTCTTATGTTCCATGTTTCTGCCCCGTACAATGCTGTTGGCACAATCACTCCTTCATATAACCTCCTGTTAGCATCCATTCCCAGATGTCTATTTCTCATTACACTTTTTAATCCACCAAGGTATTTACTCGCTTCTCTCAATTTACATTCTACCTCCACCCCCAGTCCTCCCTTTCCTGCCACATTCACACCCAAATATCTAATAATATCCACTTCCTCCAGTCTCTTGCCCTTAATGGTCACTTCCAGCCTGCTGTCACTCTCTCCCCTTGTATATCTCATCACCTTACTTTTACCCACATTTATCTTCAGCTTCCTTCTTTCACACACCTTCTCAAACTGTCACTAACTTCCTCAATCCCTCCTGTGATCCTGCTACAAGTGCAGTGTCGTCAGCAAATATTTCCCACTTTTCTTAATTTTCTTTAACCATCTTCAACTTAAAAGGGTCCTACATTGTTTTTGATATACTTGAGTGATTTGTTGACTCATAAAACCTTCACATGCCAAGTTGCATGTCAATTGGGCCAAGGGTTTGGATTTTACAAATGATTATCTCTAAATTGACAATAGTATAAAAAGAAGGTCCTACATTGTTTTTGACATGCTCAGGTGATTTGTTGACCCATAAAACCTTCACATGCCAGGTTGCATGTCAGTTGGGCCTGGGATTTGGATTTTAAGGATGATTATCTCCAAATTGATAATACTGTAGTTGCCATGGCAACATGAAAGGTATTAGTAAGAATAGTACAAAAGGAAGCTCCTACATTGTTTTTGACATGCTCAGGTGATTTGGTGACACATAAAACCTTCATATGCCAAGGTGCGTGTCAATTGAGCCAGGGGTTTGGATTTTATGGATGATTATCTCTAAATTGACAATAATTGCCATTGCAACATGAAAGGTGTTAGTAAGAATAGTATAAAAGGAAGGTCATACATTGTTTTTGACATGCTCAGGTGATTTGTTGACCCATAAAACTTTCACATGCCAAGTTGCATGTCAATTAGGCCATGGGTTTGGATTTCATGGATGATTATCTCTAAATTGACAATAGTTGCCATGGCAATATGATAGGTGTTAGTAAGAATAGTACAAAAGGAAGGTCCTGCTTTGTTTTTGACATGCTCAGGTGATTTGTTGACCCATAAAACCTTCACATGCCAAGTTGCATGTCAATTGGTCCAGGGGTTTGGATTTTACTGATGATCATCTCTAAATTGACAACTTAATAGTTGCCATGAAAAGGCAGATTTGGTATGATGGAGATGTTCCACATTGTCTTTGACATGCTCAGATAATTTGTTGACCCATTATGCCCAAGTAATTCAAATTTCAATAAAATTGGACCAGTGGTTTAAAGTTTATTTGTATTTTCC
The DNA here is from genome assembly GCF_046742065.1 of Oratosquilla oratoria. Classification (NCBI taxonomy): domain Eukaryota; kingdom Metazoa; phylum Arthropoda; class Malacostraca; order Stomatopoda; family Squillidae; genus Oratosquilla; species Oratosquilla oratoria. The sequence continues at coordinate 48,690,039 of NC_134806.1, forward strand.
AAAATCTTTACAAATTACCACCCTTAATTCAAACCTTTTATGGTAAAGTCTAGCCAAAAATTCGTGATAAAAAATTAATTCAAGAAATCTTATCTCCCTTATTTTTCAAGCTATTTAAAAAAAATTAAAAAGTATTTTGTTTCTAATGAATTTTTTTTCATATGCAACAAGAATTCTAAGGGATGAAAGTTTTTTTTTTTTTTTAATTTGTGCTTGTACCTAGTTTAGCTGTAGAAATCAATATCAAATTCAAATGAATCAAACTACAAAACAATATCTGAGATTCTTGATAGGAGGAAGTGTTGTCCTTTGTGGAAGTTTTACCAGGAAGAAGGTAGGTGATGAGCCTACACCACGAGGTGCATGGCTGTGGCCAAAACCACCACCTTTGCCATGTTTGCTGGGACTGTTGAGGCAGGTAATTAACAATTATTGCTTGGAATAGGAGAGAAGTATAGAATTTCAATCCACAACTAGAGGAATGGGACACATTCATTTCACATCCATACATCTCATGCCATTTAGTGTCTGAGACATTGCCCCTTCCATAGCAAAATGCTGCTTTACATGCCTGGCCTTGAGAAACTGCCCAACCAGGTATCTACACTACTTGCCACCAGCCACCACACATCATAATAAGCGTTTCTCAACCTTTTACCGTTGCGTAACTTTTAAAATAAACTGCATGTCTCAAGGAACCCCTGCACAAAAAAAAAAACACGTATATCATCTTTCTCATTTTATTTTCATCATAATAATAGGTTAGATAGAATAATGTCTATATTACATTATTACAATAACCTTTAGCGGAACCCTGGTTGAGAAATGCTGCTATAAATAGTCAGTAGATCTCTTTCTCTTCTTTTGTTCCAGAGGTGGTAGTTCCAATTTGGACAATCTTTGTATGTTAATTTGCAGAGTGTTGGTGCCATCATTGTCATTGCTCTTTGTATTCTTTCTAATTTCTTTATATTTTTAGTACTGGGTGTCCTTAGTGTTGCAGTGTACTCCAGTTTTGGTCTTATTAGTGTAACTAGTATTTTTTTTTATGATTTCCTCATCTAAGTAGTCAAATGCCACTTTCATTGACCTAGGTTGAAGGTTTCTCTGACTATTTTATTGATATGTCCGGACATGTCTTTGCTGATTACTGTATTACTCGTTGGTCTCTTTCCGAGTTCACTTTTTTGACTTCTTCTTCACCAAGTTTATAATTTCTCAGTATTCTATTTTTACTTTTTCCAAAATCCATTATACTACATTTCTTGATATTAAAGTTCACTTCCCACTTTTGAGTCCATTTCCAGATTTTGTCTAGGTCAATCTATAATGATTCACAATATTCCTTTGTACTTACTTTCTTTGGTATTTTTGTGTCATCTGTGAAGAAGCTCATATCCACTCCTTCATCCATGTCATTTATATATATGGCAAACATGATTGGAGCCAATACCGAACTTTGCGGGACACCATTTATCATTTCTTCCCAGGTCGAGTATTTGTCCCAATTAAGAAGTCTTCCATCCATTCCAATAATTTTCCTTTGATGCCACCTATTGATTTTATTTTTCTTATTAGTTTTTTATGTGGTACTTTATCAAATGCTTTTTGTAGATCTAGAAAAGCAGTCCACTTGTAGCAGAGTCAGAGGAGGGGTTGAGGAAGTTAGTGACAGAGTTTAAGAAGGTGTGCAAAAGAAGGAAGTTGAAGATAAATGTGGGTAAAAGTAAGGTGATAAGATGTACAAGGAGAAAAAGTGGCAGCAGACTGGAAGTAAGTATTAGGGGAGAGAGACTGGAGGAAGTGGATAGTTTTAGATACTTGGGTATGAATATGGTGGGAAAGGGAGGAGTGGAGGTGGAGGTAGAATGTAGATTAAGAAAGGTAAGTAAATACCTTGGAGGATTTAAAAGTGTAATGAGAAATAGACATTTAGGAATGGATGCTAAGAGGAGATTTTATGAAGGAGTGATTGTGCCGACAGCACTGTAGGGGGCAGAAACATGGAACATAAGAGAGGAGGAGTTTGAATGTGTTGGAGATGAGATGCCTGAGAAGTATGATAAGGGTTACTAGGCTGAATAGAGTGAGAAACGAGGAGATGAGGAGAATGGGGGGTGGAAAAGAAGTTGGGAGATAGGGTTGAAAGCATATTGGGTTAGTTTGGACACATGGAAAGAATGATTGAAGAAAGATTAGTAAAAGAGGTGTGGAAGGCAGAGGTGGAGGATGTGAACATCAGGGATGGATGGATGGGGTAAAAGGAGCATTGGGAAAGAGGAGAATGACTGTTGAGGTAGGATTGGAGAAGATAGAAGATATGGGTGAGTGGAGAAGGGTTGTGTATGGATGATACTGTGATGCATGAGGGGGGAGTGGGTGGGGGTTGGGGGGTGAAGGAGTATGTGTGAGAAATAAATGGACACAGCCCGAAGGGATTTCTCCCTGTCTTCTCCTTTTCTGCATGAGGGGACGGAGGGGGGGTGGGCATCACTGATTTAATGAAGTGGCCTTGCTGTGGATGTGCTGTGTCTTGTGACACTGCTTCTGACCCAGGGCAGTGGACAAGATGCAGGGATGACCCGTTATCCAGGAGGTGCCAAGATAAGAGGAAGGGAAGGGGGTGGATGAAAGTGGAGTATGTTGGGGATGGAATGTATGGGAGTTGTTTTTATGCCTTTGTTTTTTGGCTACCACCCTTGTAAGAGGGAAAAAGCCTTTGGTATATGTATGTCCTTCATTGATAGCAGTTCCTGCTTGAGAACATAATTGATGGTTCTTTTTAGTAGGCATTATTGATAGATTTTACTAAATGCGACAAAAGAAAATATGGCTAGTATATGTACAGTTTCTTAGATCACATTTATTTGTTGTGTTTTGCTAAAATAATAGCATAAGTATACCATGTATCTTAATGTGAATTGCATCACTTATTTTAGTCAGATAAGTGAGATGAACTGAGTAAACCTTCCTACAGAATGTCATGTTTGGATTCAGGTCTTGTGAGCCCAAATGTGGAATGTTATGGAGTTATATTAATAAATGACTGTTGTGGTTAGCTGGGCCATTACCCCCTTCCAAATCTTATGACCAGATGAAAAGGCTAGAGCAAATTTTGAGTCATTCTAGTTTTAGTTACATGATTACGCATGTAGCTATTGGATGGCTTTCACTGCATTCATAATGAAAAAGTAGGATGCAATATATCAGGACCATATCTGTTAGTATTTCTACCTATTTTATGTTAGGTGATGGCATGTACACATGGTCTTTTTAGGTACAAAGGGACTTGAGTATGAAATGATTTGTGTACAAAACACCCACAATTGTATTATTGAAAATCTCCAAGAGTTAGGTGTCAATCTTTTATTATTATTTTTTTTTTTCAGGAGCAAAGACAATCCTGTGTGATATCTGTGGCATAGTTATCACATGAGTCATCTTAAATATCAGGTAATGGCCCACACAGGAGAGAAGCATTTCCAGTGTGACCTGTGCAGTTCTACTTTCTCACAAAAGGTTAATCTTAAATGTCCCATGATGACCCACACAGGAGAGAAGCCTTTCTAGTATAACCTGTGTGATTTTTACAGTGTAGTCTCATGAAAGGGTATCACAAATGTCAAATAATGACACCCACAGGAGAGAAGACATTCAGACGTAAACTATGTAATTCTGCTTTCTCACAAAAGGGCCAGTTCAAATATTATGTGATGATCCACACAGAAGAGAAGCCTTTCCAATGTGACCTTTGCAATGCAACTTTCTCACAAAAGGGTCATCTCAAATGTCATGTGATGACCCACACAGGATAAAAGCCTTTTCAGTGTGACCTATGCAATTCAGCTTTCTCACAAAAAGGTCACCTCAAATATCACCTGATGATCCATACAGGACAGACACCTTTCCAATGTGACCTGTGTGATGCAGCAGCATTCACACCAAAGGGTCATCTCAAATATCATGCAATGGCCCATACAGGAGAGAAGCCTTTCCAGTGTGACCTGTGTGATTCTGCTTTCTCACATAAGGGTGTTTTCAAAAGTCACATGATGACCCACACTGGAGAAAAGCCTTTCCAGTGTGACCTTTGTGATTCTGCTTTCTCAAAAAAGAGTAATCTTAAACGTCACATGATGATCCACACAGGAGAGAAGTGTTTCCAATGTGATCTTTGCAATTCTGCTTTCTCACGAAAGTGCGAACTCAGATATCACATGATGACCCACACTGGAGAGAAGCCATTCCAGTGCAACCAATGCGATTCCGCTTTCTCACGAAAACGTGATATCAAAAGTCACATGGTAACCCACACTGGAGAAAAGCCTTTCCAGTGTGACATTTGCGATTCTGCTTTCTCCCATAAGAGTAATCTTAAACGTCACATGATGATCCACACAGGAGAGAAGTGTTTTCATTGTGATCTTTGTGATTCTGCTTTTTCACGAAAGGATGAGCTCAAATATCACGTGATGAGCCACACAGGAGAGAAGCCTTTCAAGTGTGATCTGTGTGATTCTGCTTTCTCACAAAAGGGTGATCTCAAATGTCACGTGATGACTCACACAGGAGAGAAGCCTTTTCAGTGTGACCTGTGCAATTCTGCTTTCGCTAAAAAGGGTGGTCTTAAATATCACATGATGATCCACACAGGAGAGAAGCCTTTCCAGTGTGAGTTGTGCGATTCTACTTTCACACGAAAGAGTAATCTCAGATGTCACATGATGACCCACACAGGAGAGAAGCCATACCAGTGTGACCTATGTGATTCTGATTTCTCACGAAAGAGTCATCTGAAATGTCACATGATGACCCACACAGGAGAGAAACCATTCAAGTGTGACCTGTGTGATTCTACTTTCTCACGAAAGGGTGATCTCAAATGTCACGTGGTGACCCACACAGGGGAGAAGCCTTTCTAGTGTGACCTGTGTGATTCTACTTTTTCACAAAAGGGTCATCTTAAATATCACATGGTGTCCCACACAGGAGAGAAGCCTTTCCAGTGTGACTTGTGCGACTCTGCTTTTTCACAAAAGGATAATTTTAAATGTCACATGACAACCCACACAGGAGAAAGCCCTTTTCATTGTAATTTGTGAGAATCTGCTTGCTCACGAAAATGTGATATCAAATGTCACATGATGACCCACACAGGAGAGAAGCCATTCAAGAGTGACTTGTGTGATTGTGCTTTCTCATGAAAGGCTGATCTCAAATGTCACATGATGACCCACACAGGAGAGAAGCCATTCCAGTGTGACCTGTGCAATCTATCTTTCTCACAAAAGGGTCATCTCAAAATCACATGATATCTCATACAGGAGAGAAGCCATTTCAGTGGAACCTTTGTGATTCTGCTTTCTCATGGAAGGTCTATCTCAAATATCACATGATGACCCACACGGGAGAGAAGCTTTTCCAATGTGACCTGTGCAATAAAGCTTTCTTATGAAAGGGTGCTCTCAAATGACACATGATGACCCATACAGGATGCATCTTACAAGAGACATCATGGTTTTACCCTTTTAGGAGAAGCATTTTACAGTGTAACCTGTGTGATGCAGCTTTCTCAACTAAGGATGATTTCAAATATCATGTGATACACTGGAAAAAAGGCCTTTTCATCAGTGTGACCTGTGACATGGACTAGTCTCATGTGAGGGTGTTTTGAAATAGCATGTGGTGTCCCACATGGAGAGAAGCCTTTCTACCATGACCTGTGCAATGCAGCTCTCTCACGAAGGAGCAGTATCACGCAACATATGATGCAGTATTCTCGGGATGCTTTCAAAAGGCACATGATAACTTGTGGAAGAGCAAAACTTTTCTCGTGTGACATTGCATTGCACATTTCTTGCTAAAGACTAGAGCTGTGTGGGGAGTTGTTAGGTTCAGACTCAGACCTATGCCATTCGAGACAAAATTGAATGTGACATATTCCTTGGAAAAAATATGTATACCTAGCTCTTTTTACACTTACAATTTTTTAATCACAGGTTGTCTGTATGAACAATTATTGTATGAAATTGTTATTATGAACTTAAGAATGATGTGGTAAAGCCCTACATACACCAGAGGACATGTTTTAGTGGATATTTTATAGGACCTTTACAAAACAAATTAGTGAAATAGATTATTAAACAAACAGGTAAAGAAATTATTGTGGTAGCATTAATAAGTTAGAGTAAAGAAAGCAATACTTTAATGCATCCTTTACAGGCCATGCTCACCTTATAAATTGCTGTTTTAATTGTATACATTAAATGAAACACGTGTAATGTTATTAACTTGTTTATGTATTACTGCTTATCGATTAGAATATGAACACTGAAGAAAGAGCCCTTTTTGATTGTAGTACATGTCAATTGTTGTATCTTGGTATTATAATGAGCAAGCAAATGAGAAGAGAGTTTGTTTTATTTTCCTTCCAAATATTTACAAATATTGACAAGCATGGATAGTGTAGTACCTTAACTTCTCCCTGTGGTGGAAAATTGCCAGTTACAAAGAAAACCTTTGCCATTGGCTTCAATAGAAATAAATCTAGGTGAGTAAGATGCATTGTGGGGGCCACCGAGTACAATAAGCTGTCCCCAAGTGGGGTTGCCAAGACATCTTGTATGGTTGTTTTGATTAATATCAAGCTTCCAAAGTCATATTGCTACAATAAAATTCAATGATGTTAACTTTGTCTTTTATAACCTTACATTACCTTTCTCACACATATATTTATTATACGTATCCCCTACTTTTTACAGTCAACAAGTAGTTATATATACTGTCAAGGAGATTGTCTGATATATTAACACATATATGATTAGTAGTGTCACGGTCATATCATGAGGATCATATTGGGGTTGCCAAAGAAAAAAAAAGGTTGGGAAACACTGGACTATAAAATGGGACATAGGGATTTGAATATTTTGGTTTGATTTCCTACTTTCCTCACCAAAGTTGTGAATTTTCCTGTGACTTTATTATTAGCCACCATTAAATGGTTGTGACTTTAATTGTAGCCAAAATTGTTTTAAAAAAAATCTGACAATACACGGACAATATAGCATAAGCTGGAACACATGGGGAACTATTAATGAATTTCAAAACAATAAGGGGTTCTTGTGAAGGTTACCTCATTTGGTCAGTTGGTAGGGTGTTGATGGGGAATCCCCAGTGGTGGGGAAGGGGAGCACATATACACACACCTTTTAGTCCCAGTGGAACTCGCCAATTTAGGAAATGGTTTCTTACACCTGGATGGGGACAGGGCTAGAGTTAGTGATAATTTATTTTTATGCCAAACAGATGGAGTGGGGTAGGGGATTAACCTGCCATAAAAGAATAGAGCGTGGTATGATTTTGTGTTCTTTACCAGAATCTTCACAGGTGATTACTTAAGGCGTTTTTACCAACGCATCAGAATATCAAACGCTTTCAAACATGTTTGAAGGTTTTATCAAACGACTGGGAGAGGCGTTTGAAGATACGGCAGCGAATATGCTCGGAATAGCTAACACGCACTCTGATTGGCTGGAAGGTATTGCCATTCCTATCACATTAAATAATTACAATTCTGAGGCCCTAAGGATTATGATAATTGTTTTATATGAAAAGAAGATCAAAGTAGTAACTTGTTCCTGGCATTAGAATTCCAAAGAATTGTCCATAAGACTTGAAATAAATGGTTGTGTTGTCTTGTGATACCTCAACACAGTTCAGACATATGTCTAGTGAGGGACGTCCGTGTCAGTTCATGTGGTTGTGACTTCGTCTTCCAGTTATGTGAACTTGGTGTAGTTTATGCTATATATCCGTATAATACTTGCTGAAAAATAAGAATTAAAGAATTACCTTATTGTTGTATGCTATTGACATCCGTATTAAAGCAAATATATCGGAGAAATGATATTTGTTTTGAAATGCTGCTGAGAGAACACGAACATTGCGTACAACATGGACGACTGCTGTAACCGCTAAGATTTCATTCCAACCATTTATCCCCAAAATTTCCACCAACATGGAGCGAGAACTGTAAGTAATGAATGAAAAGTATTTTGTTATCTTATATTATTACAGTAAATAGTTTCAGCCTGTTCAAGGACCTTAATTTTAGTGTAGGGCTGTACATTGTTATTTGTACATACCATCATACCACAGATTGTTTCTTCCAAACAGTAAAGCTTGACCATAGGGTAGCCTCTAATTTTTGTATGTTTAGGCCCTTGTGGCATGACTATGTCAGTCTTTAGTATTGTGTTGTGCTTCTAAATATACATGTAGGTCACACATGTATTTTTTCTTCACTGTTTCTTATATCCTGTATAATTTTGCACTTGAAATGATATGACTTCCTTACTATAATGAGTGCCTAATTTTTCAGGGAAGGTGAAAGAACTGTGGAATTATGAGGCTACAGAAGCACTCCTGCAACTTGTCAAGGCAAACTACACGCGCCTAAATGACAAGAAAACTACAAAGGCCGTTGTGTGGAAGGACATCACCAGAGTGTTGCAGGAATTGGTAAGTTATTATTTAGGCCATGTGAGTTCATTTTCTTATTGATATTCGCCATAATAATCTGTTAGTAACCACAATTCATTACAGCTGGAGTATCACATTTAATATATTTTTTTTTCCTTCAGGGACTAGCAGGCATCCAACTGCATCACATTGAGGTATTAGTTAAATGAAAACTGTTATGATGTATGCATGTCTATTATGTAAGCAGTGCACGTAATATGTTCCTGTCCGGATGTTGCCTACCACCAATGATGCTTTTCTGTATGTGGCATATGCTATGTGTCAGGTCCTTATGTTATAATGGGTAGCCTCTCAGTGTTACCTGCCTTTGATATTGGGAAGCTGGTTGCCAACTGCTTGATTCGTACATGATTTTGTACATGCACGTATGAATACTAATAGCTTTTTAAGTGACAGCATGGGTATGGTAACTGGATTCTGTATTATAATTTTAGTGCTTCATCATTACTTCATTCCATTTTCCAACTCAAGGTTAAGGTACCATCGTCATGAAGCATCACACTGTAATTCAGTGTGATCTGCATTCCAAGACTGTAGTGCCCCTGCTCTGTCTGTGTTTTGTATGCTATGAACCTAAAAAATTTCTTCACATATTTTTGGTTTAAAAATGGTTAACCAGACCATTACTTTATGTGCTTCCCAATTAATGACCTCTCTCTGTCAAATGTATGTTTAGGAATCCTTATGATGAAAAGATGCATGTATCAATTAATATTGAAAAATATTAATTCCACTTTGACTTTTCCCCCAAATTAGATCACAGGCGTGGAACTGAGACAAGTTGAGGGCAAGTGGCGCAACCTCAAATCAATATTCCATCATTATGAGGACTACAAGAAGGCAAGTGGGAGGGGAAAGAAGACTGAGCCACGATTTTACAATCTCCTGTCTTCAATTCTGAAGAATCATCCCCTGTCCCAGCCAGATCTGTGTGTGTTGGAGGGCACAGAAGTGGGTACTAGGAGTGTGGCAGAAATGGAGGTTGACAACCCTGTGGAAGAAGACCCAGCCACACAAGCCTCATTACTAGACCCTCAGCATGGTGAAGCCTCGCAATGTGCCCCAACTCCTCCTCAAGCATCACCACCAGATCCTCAGCCTGCTCATGCCCCACAAGCCCCACAGCCTGCTCCAGCCACACGTGAGGAGCCACCTGCACCCTGAGGGAATGTCCCACCCCCAAGAAGAACAAGAACCAGAAGCTTAAGACCCTCTGCAGACAGAAAGGAACTGTTATTGTGCGTGAAATATATGAAAAATACACTGAAAACATCTAGTGATAAACAACAAAACAGTATGGCAGAACTTAAAGAACTTTTGTCTTGCATTGCAGAATGTGATAGAGAACGCCACGAAATGGACATGGAGATAAAGAGGGAGAGGTTGAATATCCTAAGATTAAAAAGAATTGAATTAGAGTGCAGACAAAACAATGAGTGATTTTGTAATAAAATATAATACCAAATAACTACATGGTGACAAATGACTATAACACAATGTTTTGACTCTCTGAAGTCCTCTTCAGGTGTGATGTGGCACATATAATTGGATGTACTGGTGCTTGCATTGAAATGGTAGAATGGTAGGTTGGAGAGAATGCAGAGGGCAATGGAGGCAGGAAGGGTGTCAGAACCGGTAACTGAAGTCACCCTTGTGGTCTCTGACTTGTTAGAAAGACTTCAGTTACCGGTTCTGACACCCTTCCTGCCTCCATTGCCCTCTGCATTCCCTCCAACCTACCATATGAACACAAGCAAAAGTACATCCAATTATATGTGCCACGTCACACTTGAAGAGGATTTCAGAGTGAGTCAAAACACTTTTACAAAATTTTGGGAGGCACAATCAATAAAAACCATGTACATATGCCTTGCTGTGGATGTGCTGTGTCTTGCGACACTGCTTCTGACCCAGGGCGGTGGGCAGGGTGCAGGGATGACCCGTCATCCAGGAGGTGCTCAGATGAAAGGGAGGGTGGGAGGGGTGTGGAGTGTATTTAGGGATGAAATGGGTGGGAGTGTTTTTATGCCTTTCCCTTTTTGGCTACCTCCCTTGGAAGGGGGAAAAAGCCTTGGTATATGTATGTATGTACATATATGTGAATTTTGTATATTTTTGTAACATGTAAAGATATGTAAAAAAAACAATATATTTTGGCTAATTATTGAAACCCTAAACAGTCATATTCCAGGTTGCTTTTACTTTTTCCTGTCACTGTAGCATTGCCACTATTGCCTGCCTTTTTAGCACACCAGCCTGGTCTCGTGGCAGGGCAGACAACAATGAAGAACTGAAATACTCAATAGCGTCATCCACCAGCCCATCCCTCTCGAGGATGTTAATTTCATCAGGCTGAGTTATTGATATGTTGTGAAGAACACAGCATGCTTTTATTATTTTAGGTATCCGAAGAATATCAGCATCTACATGCTTCAATCGTCGAAACCTACCTTTTAAGAAACCAAAAGCATTTTCAATGGTAACTCTTGCTTTGGAGAGTTTAGTATTGAAGAGAATTTGTGCTTGCGATAAGTTTCCAGATTTCTTAAATGGTACCATCACATGCTTTTGGTCTCCAAAGGCAGAGTCTCCTACAATATGATATTGTGGTGATGGGAAATAATTTAGGTCACCGTTTTGGATTTTCTTATAAAGTGAAGTTGACTTTAGCACTCGGCTGTCATGTGCAGATCCCGGGAAGCCCACTTGAATGTAGGAAAAACTTTTATTAGGCAAGCAAACTGCAAGTCCCTTGGCTCAATTCTCGTGGTCTGGCATGATGTTCCCACCACGGCTGCTGACTCTGTTATGATCCGTACGACACTTTTTCCGAGACGGTGCGAGCGAGGGTCGTCTGGCAGCACAGTAAGTCGTGTTTACCAATGACTTCAAACATGTTTGATAGCGTTTGATATTCTGGATGCGTTGGTAAAAACGCCTTTAGTTTGTTCCTGACTGGAGGGTGTCACAGAAAGACCACCATGGGGAGGAACACATTAGGATGGCAGCCACGACTATCTGTGTTCATCTGGAGATGGAGGAGCTGTTGGTCCTCAGACGGTGGTACGGCAGTGGAAGGGTCCCCAAGGAGACCCCGTAGTTGCTGGAAATAATCTCTCGTTTTGCTACAGTACAGCAGCCGGTACTTCGGGACTTGTGATAAGACCGCAGCATCAAGAATGATGATCGACCCACTTTTAGCTACATCAAGGATTTTACAGTCTCTGTTGGTGTAGTGGGTTAAGGCTCTGTGAAGGTGATCTTACGGGTGGCCGAAAGCAGTGGGTTCGAATCCTGCACGCGAGACATCAGCTAGCACATACCTCTTTTTATGTTTATTACTTCTTATGAAGGTTATACCTTCGAATGGTGACAAGTGATTGTGTTGTGTTTTTGTAATTGTATACGTATAGCGCTATACAGTTACAGGTATAAGATAAAGAGTACTGTTCTTGTGCTTTAGAATCAAAACTGTTACTGTACTTCAAAGGTAGAAGTGACAGTATAAGTTAAGTAGAGTGAGCGTCGTGTATTTAGTTTATTTAGTGACCGCTTTTGTTTTCTTTTGTTGTTTTATATTTTCTCTTTACCGTTTGTATTGCCGGAGGAGGAGCGAAATAGCTTGTGAAGGTTGTGTGAACCCGGAAGACCGTCTTAGGAAGTGTGAAGAGAAATTCGTCTTCTCAAGAGTGCGCTATGTGAGAAGAGTGAATTCTCCCCACAACCCAAAGACCATTCCACCTCTTCTACTTATGCCACTGCCATGAGCGAGTGGCGCTCCGTGGGATCCCGTTTGTCGAGCCCGCGTTTGGTAAGCGGGCGCTCTGCGGAGCAACCGCTGGCTCTAGCCAATCGTTTTGCTCTGCTGGAGGATGAGGTGGCTGAAAATCAGGAGTTCTTGGTGGTGGGGGACTCCATGGTGCGAGGCTATGACGGCATCCTGCAGCGGAAGATCAAACGACATTGGAAGCGTGTATGTCAACCGGGCCGTGGGATCGCTGATTGTACCCAGACCATCAGGGAGCAAAGGCGGACGAACACGGTTATGATTGTGCATACGGGAAGTAACGATGTGGGTAGGGTGAAATCAGAGGAACTTGTTCGGAATTACAAGGTCCTTCTTCAGGAGATGAAGCAGCGTGGGAGCCGTCACATAGTCTGTGGGATCTACGCTGGCATGTGTTGGAACAGTAGAACCATAGGGATCAATGAGAGTATATCGCGATTGTACATGCAACTGGGATACCACTTTCTTGATCCTTGGTATCTCTTTTCCAGGCGTCATGACCTTTATGCTTCTGATGAGATCCATCTTACTTGCAGAGGCAAACATTCTTACAAACCTCATTGTGGGAGTTTTGTAATGAATTGGTTCCTTTTTTAGGAATTCAAAGGGAAGGGGAAATAGAGTGTATTGGGGTAAACAGAGTAAGGTATGGCAATAACGTAGAGCAATATGTCAATGTAGGACAAAATATCATTTTAGGATATAATGTCTGTAGAGGACAAAATATTACATTAGGATGTAATGTCAAAGGACAAAATATCATGATGGAATGTAATAATAGTGGAGGACAAAATATCAAGAAGAGATATAATGACAGAGGACAAAATATCACGATGGTATACATAGTGGAGGATAAAATATCACGGTAGGATGTAATGTCAGTGGAGGACAGAATATCATTTTAGGAAGGGATGCTGGACAGAATGTCAGCGAACAAAGGATAGTCGGTGTGGAACGCGGTGACGTAGGGGGGGCAAGGTATGCATAAGAGATCGGATGACTGTGAGGGACCAGATGTCTGTGATAGGGCAAATGTCCATGAGGCACTGAATATCAATGAAGGACTAAATGTCAAAATAGAGCAAGGTGTCGATAAAGAAAAAATTATAATGTAATGCATGATGTTAGAATACAAAACATGTCAAAAAGAAATAATCACTAATTTCTTAATACCATGTACTTTAATGCTCGTAGTATTAGGAATAAATTCCTGGTTTAAGATCAATGTTTTAGACAACACAATTCGTAATTCCCAGTCGTTCCCCAGCTAAGGCCAGAGCTTGACGATGTGTCGCTAACAGTTCAATGAGACGGTCTCTTACCTCAGGAAAATCAGTGTTAACTACTTAAGTCTCATACTGAAAGGCTAAATGAGCTGTGTCACTTGCATGTGTAGACGATTGAATAGAAGCTGCTATGATAGGAGATAAATCCTGGACAATGTCACTATTAACGACTGGCCTGTCCATTGCAGAAATTACATTGTTGTCGAAAGTAATTATACGGTGTCGAGATATATATATATTATATATATGTATGTATAACATGAGTTACTAAGGTATCAACGACTTAGAGACAATGCAAATAAATCCAAGAATAGACAAGGGAGAACCTGTACAGCTTGCAAAGCACTACAAGAAGGTAGGAATGATACATTGTACAAATTCTTAGGAGCAGAATATGCTTTATTACTTATTACACATTCTGCCCGTCCCTACAGCTACAGAGATAGGTAATTGGTCCATATAATACTGAAAGGTAAGGAGTTGGGAAGAGAAAGCAGCCACGGAAAGGGCGATCTTGGACTGGGCACTATTAGTCAGTCTTTGGGTTTTTGATACGGGCGTTTGTGAAAATGGGACTAAGTATGCCTGGGGATTGAACAATTTCCTGCTCTCAGTTTCAAAATGTTGGAACACTGAGGACGCACAGGTAGGTTTTTCTCAGTCACTTTTTAGTACAAATATTATGCAAGTTATGAGAGTATAATCATGGTTGTCAAACCACATCCACTATTCCGTTGCCATAAAAAAAAAAAAAAACAACGCACGATCCAACGTCTCAACAACACTTCACCCACCATAACTTGCACCTCATTAACCATTCGCTCTCATTGCCAAACCACATCCAAACATATAAATACATCACGCGCGCGCCTGCTGTAAACATTTTAAGTGTTTGTATCTCTCGTTGCGAGGCCTTACTGGTGGGTTTCTTTCATCAGTTACTTTTAAGTATAAATATTGTGTAAGTTATGAGAGTGTAATAATGCTTTTCCAGCCACAACCACACCTTTCGCTGTCAAACATTATAAAGGCAAAGAAAAGTGTCCCAAATGCAACGCACGATCCAATGTCGGAACACAACACCTCGTCCACCATAACTTGGTGGCGTGGAAGTAGGGATAAAAAGTTGTGAAGTACGAGAAATCGTTGCCAACGGCCATACAACTTTTGAACACACCGCTTTTCGGCCGATGAGTGAAGTTAACCAGCGTTGGGTCTGGTTAGTACTTGGATGTGTGACCTCCTGGGAACACCAGATGTTGTTGACATTTTCTCTTCTTCTCTTTCTGTCCTAGCATTCCTGCTTCGTCTATACCAACATAACTGCAAACAAACGGCTGACATTTCACCTCCCCTGGCTTCCATGTCCTAGGACTCTTCGGCAATCTACATCAGCTTCAATGCAAACACATTCTCTATGAGGAACGTCTATCCAAACACAGAATGTGGGCTCATTTGATTGGACTTTTTTTTTCAAAATGTTCCATGGCTTTGTTAACATTAACATTTAATGTCATAAAAGTGGTTACAACATAGCCTATACGAGATCTTTATATATTATGTATATGTATTGGTTAAGAATCTTTTCATATCAGCTTTGTTATCACTAGCTATCAACGATTGGAGACGAAAATGAGGGAGAAAAAAATATATATAGTAGCTATGCCGTAATGGTCTGCCGATTGTTGTATTAGGGTTAAGAATCTTTTTATACAATATTTTTCATTTAAAAAAAATTATCTTATATAGTACATGCATACAAACTTTCACATTTTTTTTTATTTTATCAAATAATTCTATATAGTACATGTATACAAACTCCCTGCACGGGTGGACTTCCCGCCTTAGCCTCATGCAAAATATAATACATATAATAAATAATCTGTCTTGCAAGGTCTTGATAGGTAGAAAAGAAAGTAGAACCCTTGTGTAAGCAAGAAAAATATTGACTCAAGATTATTATGCCGTCAAGATTTGAAAGAAGGAATCTGGTGTAACGGTGGAGGAGAAAGTTTGTTGGTTCACGTCACCGCTAAGCTCCCGTAGGATCTTGTACAATATATGTCCTGTCGGGGATTCATTCATTCATTTCATTCTCCCGAATAGAAGTGAGTCGCCATATCCATATGGAGGATTTTACAAGGGCGGCGATAGTGGTAACGCTTAATATATATATATATATATATATATATATATATATATTCATATACATATATATATATATATATAAGCGGAGTAGGAAACACAGGAGTCTTAGTCTAGAGTTTATTCCTGACTAGTTTCGCAGGTATGCTTTTTCAAAGGAATGGTGTATAAACAGGCTGTGGGCGTTATATACATAGGGTGGACCTCACTACCTCCCCGTGGTACCATAGTTGGTGACAAGTGTGAACATTAAATATTCATTGTGGCAAATGTAATAATAATGATAATGCTTAGCAAGTGGTAAATATGATGACAATGCTAATGATAAAAATGAAAATATTAATAGTAATTGTAACAGTGTACACGGGTCACCATGTGACGTTTGAGACTAGCATTTTGCGAGAAAGCAGAATCACACAGGTCACACTAAAATGGCTTCTCTCCCGTGTGGGTCATCATGTGACGTTTGAGACCAGAATTTCCTGAGAAAGCTGAATCACACTGGTCACACTGAAATGGCTTCTCTCCCGTGTGGGTCACCATGTGACGTTTGAGATAACCCTTACGTGAAAAAGCTTTATTGCACAGGTCACACTGGAATGGCTTCTCTCCTGTGTGGGTCATCATGTGAAGTTTGAGATCACGCTTTCGTGGGAAAGCAGAATCACACAGGTCACACTGAAATGGCTTCTCTCCTGTGTGAGTCATCATGTGATGTTTGAGATCAGCCTTACGTGAGAAAGGGTAATCACACAGGTCACATTGAAATGGCTTCTCTCCCGTGTGGGTCACCATGTGACTTTTGAGATCAGCCTTTCTTGGGAAAGCAGAATCACACAGGCCACACTGAAATGGCTTCTCTCCTGTGTGGGTCATGATGTGACGTTTGAGATCACCCTTTCCTGGGAAAGCAGAATCACACAGGCCACACTGAAATGGCTTCTCTCCTGTGTGGGTCTTCATGTGACGATTGAGATGACCCCTTAGTGAGAAAGCAGAATCACACAGGTCACACTGAAATGGCTTCTCTCCTGTGTGGGTCATCATGTGAAGGTTGAGATTAGCCTTTCGGCGGAAAGCAGAATCACACAGGCCACACTGAAATGGTTTCTCTCCTGTGTGGGTCATCATGTGAAGTTTGAGATCAGCCTTTCGTGGGAAAGCAGAATCACACTGGTCACACTGAAATGGCTTCTCTCCTGTGTGGGTCATCATGTGAAGTTTGAGATCAGCCTTTCTTGGGAAAGCAGAATCACACAGGTCACACTGAAATGGCTTCTCTCCTGTGTGGGTCATCATGTGAACTTTGAGGTTAGCCTTTTGTGGGAAAGCAGAATCACACAGGTCACACTGAAATGGCTTCTCTCCTGTGTGGGTCATCATGTGAAGGTTGAGATTAGCCTTTCGGCGGAAAGCAGAATCACACAGGCCACACTGAAATGGTTTCTCTCCTGTGTGGGTCATCATGTGAAGTTTGAGATCAGCCTTTCGTGGGAAAGTAGAATCACACTGGTCACACTGAAATGGTTTCTCTCCTGTGTGGGTCATCATGTGAAGTTTGAGATCAGCCTTTCTTGGGAAAGCAGAATCACACAGGTCACACTGAAATGGCTTCTCTCCCGTGTGGGTCTTCATGTGACGTTTCAGATGACTATTTAGTAAGAAAGCTGAATCACACAGGTCACACTGAAATGGCTTCTCTCCCGTGTGGATCATCATGTGACGTCTGAGATCAGCCTTATGTGAAAAAGCTTTATTGCACAGGTCACAC
The DNA here is from genome assembly GCF_046742065.1 of Oratosquilla oratoria. Classification (NCBI taxonomy): domain Eukaryota; kingdom Metazoa; phylum Arthropoda; class Malacostraca; order Stomatopoda; family Squillidae; genus Oratosquilla; species Oratosquilla oratoria. The sequence continues at coordinate 48,707,569 of NC_134806.1, forward strand.
TGGAATAGCTTCTCTCCTGTGTGGGTCTTCATGTGAAGTTTGAGATGATCCTTACGTGAAAAAGCTTTATTGCACTGGTCACACTGGAATGGCTTCTCTCCTGTGTGGGTCATCATGTGAAGTTTGATATCAGCCTTTCGTGGGAAAGCAGAATCACACAGGTCACACTGAAATGGCTTCTCTCCCGTGTGGGTCATCATGTGACATTTGAGATCAGCCTTACATGAAAAAGCTTTATTGCACAGGTCACACTGGAATGGCTTCTCTCCTGTGTGGGTCATCATGTGACATTTGAGATTACCCTTATGTGAAAAAGCTTTATTGCACAGGTCACACTGGAATGGCTTCTCTCCTGTGTGGGTCATGTGTTGTTTGAGATCACCCTTTTGTGAGAAAGGGTAATCACACAGGTCACACTGAAATGGCTTCTCTCCTGACCTAAAAAAGAACAGTAAAATTGATTATTAAAATCACTCATGAAAATGGGATGTGTGCACATTACATCCACACCAGTTACATTGTTCCAGCCCTCGAATAGGTGCCCACCTACGTACCCAAACTGCTCGCCATCAACCACCACCGTTAACATTGGTCACGGATTACTTAGTTGGACATGTGGACTACACACTTGAACGAAAAAGGAGATAAATTAAATCACGTTTATACACACTGTGGCCTTTGTTCACCCTGTACCCTCTCACTTTTTGTCGAGGCTATCAATGTGTTCCTAGTGCCCAAGTATATTGGTCTATGCACCTTTTTATGCCCACCTATATATATATATATATATATTTTAAATGTATAAATTTGCTGCCTAATCAATCGGTGGGAGAAAGTACTGGTAGTTTTGACGCAACAATAATAAAAATAATGATAATAAAACCGCGATTGTACATGTCACTTGGGTTTATTGTTCCAGAAATATGACAGATGTTTAGGTAAATCTTACAGGTCCAAGTTGTAAACTTACTTTTCTATTGCGAGGGTATTTCTAATGTATATCCTAAGATGTCATGAAATAATAAACTCTAGATTTTTTGTGAAAGAAAATATATACAATAAAAACACTTATTTCCACTTTTATCTTTTTTAAAAGGCAATCACCAATTTTATGTGGCCTAAGATTCAATATTCTAAGTTACTGGTAAAGTGAAAAACAGCAAACCACGGGAGTGAATGAATAAATATTACGAAGAGAACTATGATATACAATAGCACACATAACTGGAAACAAAAAATCTTGGTGATATTTTCGCCCATCCAATACTCAAGGATATCAGAAATCAATGTTTGTGTGATTCATGCGAATCCTTTATTAGTTTCAATTTGCCGGGATACACCCCCCCCACACACACACCCTACATGAAAAGCGAACAAACGAGTGACTTTGGGCAGAAATGGCACCAGGTGGAATTTATCATAAAAAGTTCAAACTTGTCGAAATACGCGGAAACACATCACGAGAAATCCACATGTTACATGAAGTACTGAGAAATAAACAAAATAACATGTATGATCTCATTTGGTACATCCAACTGCCTCTTAACAAGTGCTTTCCAACACTTAGCAAACAGAGAGAGCCAATCCTGTTTGCTGTAATTTGGCATAATTATTATAATTAATCCATAAGCATAACGACCAATCTAGGTTCCAATTTTGGCAACGATTGGTTCCATATCGTCGAAGTTTCGTGGCATACATACCATGGCACTCAAGCAGACAGACGGACAAGCACAATTTCTCAAATATTTATACTGCACGTGTGTGCATTGCCCCAGGTTTTGATACCAAACCTAACACCGGTGTACGGACAGTTTCCCACATGAACATTTCCCCACATCCATCTTCCAAGATTGTCATTTCCCCACATGCAGGAGGACACCTTCCCACGTGGCATTTGAGATGCTCCTTTCGTGAGAAAGCTGCATCACACAGGTCACATTGTAAAGTTTTCTGTCCACTGTGGGTCACCACGTGACGTTTGAGATCACTCTTTCGTGAGAAAGCTGCATCACACCACACGTCACACTGGAAAGGCTTCTCTCCAGTGTGGGTCATTATGTGACATTTAAGAGCACTATTTTCTGAGTAAGCTGCATCACATGTCACATTTGAAAGGCTTTTCTCCAGTATGGGTCATTATGTGATACTTGAGAGCACTCTTTTCTGAGTAAGCTGCATCAAACAAGTCACACTTGAAAGGCTTCTCTCCACTATGGTTCATCACGTGACGTTTGAGATGATCCTCTCGTGAGAAAGCTGCATCACACAGGTCACATTCAATTTTTTCTGTCCACTGTGGGTCATCACGTGACGTTTGAGAATTGTAGGACGTTTCGGACCGGATCATTCCGGACCAAGACGTTTCGGTCAAATGACTCATTATCACTAAATGATCAACTTTAAATAATCTGGGAAGTTTATTGAGCCGATAAAATAATGATGATTTAATTCTAATAATTTTCATTACTTAAAATGTGGCAAATGTCACAATTCATAGATCACACATTACCGAAAAATAATCATTAATATGCAAAGTCACAATATTGTTTACCATTTGCGCATCAGAGTTTGTTCATGTTTAGATGTTGGGTTGCCCACCACGAATATTATGGCTAAGCCCTCTGAGGAACTGAGGAATGGTCTTCTTGTGAGAGACCCTATCTTCACAAAGGTTGCGTAGCCGAGACTGAAGCCATGTACACCTTCTTGGTACGCTTCCTTGGCCGGACACCCATTCCTGCCGGGAGCAACACTGTGGTGACTCTGGCACATTCGGCTTTCGGGCACTCTACTAACTTCCAGATGGATGGATGATGGTGGCCAACAAGTGATGAAAACTTGTTGTTCCAGCCCTGTTGTTGGTGCGGGGTTGATTATCTAAAGTGACTCCATGCATGTTCCACAGTTCGGGCGGAAACATTGGAGGAACACGGCGGATGGTGATGGGTGTAACACTGCCTACACGGTCACTGGCAATCTTCCGTTGAAGAAGGGCATAGGTGAGGGGTAGGAAAACACTATCAACTCTTCCCTGGATAACATACAGTTGCATGAAGACTGACGGGCACATGGCCAAGTTGCCATCCATGCACCAAGTATCTGCTGCTGTTGCTGCTGCTGCTAGCTACTGGAAATGTTTTTCTGTGGCAAAGATGATGACACGCTCATCAGAATCGGGGCCACTTTCATGTAGGAGGAACTGAATTGGAGAGTCGCCTGCTGTCACAGCCCATTTACCACTAATGATAAGTTCATGAAGAGGCTGGGGCTCTTTGGGACAGTTACTGGCACGGGCCCTCCTCAGCACACGCTTGCATGTATCAGCGGCTGGTAAACAAGCGTTCACTGCATCAGCAACACTGGCACTGACAAAAGTGAAGATCTGGTTCGGTTTGTCAACTGCAACATCATTAGCTGGATGGCAATGGCCAATATGTGCAAAGGGAGACTGGTGATCCTTGGTGGTTATAACAATGCCTGGGTATCTAACAAGAGGATCACGTTTGACACATTGCCAAGTTAACTGTGGCAAAGTTTCAGACTGCCACGTTTGGTGTATAGAGAAACTCTAAGTTAATAAAACACCAGGACATGACGGTTGGCATCCAAGAATCTTAAAAGAAATGAAAAATGAGATTGTTGTTCCATTAGAAATTATTTTCTAGAAATCCATCATATCCGAAGGCAACAAAAAGAATCCAAATAACTAAAGGCCTATAAGTCTGACTTCAATAGTACGAAAAATAAATGGAAACTATCATCAGAGATGCTATCGAACATTATTTAGAAAGTAACTGTTTGATAAATGATAGCCAGCATGGTTTCAGATGGAGACGTTCTTGCGTGACTAACTTACTCGAATTCTACAACACAGTTATCTTGAATTATGTCAAGAAACAATATAGATTTAATATATCTAGACTTTGCAAAAGCTTTTGATACCGTCCCACACGAAAGACTACTTACTAAATTAGCTTCACACGGAATATGTGGTAGCCTATTAAGTTGGACTAGTAATTGGTTGAATGATCGAAGAGAGTTCTTTTGAATAGAAAAAAATTCTGGGTGGAAAAATGTTACGAGTGGAGTTCCTCAGGGTCCCGTTCTTTGGCCACTTCTATTCATAATATGATATAGACCACGGACTAAAATCTATTGTTTCCAAATTTGCTGATGATACAAAACTGTGCGAAATGGCAAATGATCACTTAAACCAATTAGATATTCAAGATTTAGATAAATTACAGCAATGGTCTAAAAAGTCGCTAATGAAATTTAGCACAAGTAAATGCAAGGTAATGCACATAGGTAAAATAACTTGCTTTGACTGCCATAGATCGATATCAACCTCTTTTGAGACCTCTGATCTTGCCAGTGCCTGACAAGCATGTATCATGTCACTGCTGTCAATAGTTTTCCTCTAGTGACATTTAAACTTGAGTTCTTGGTGCCTAGGGAATCATAAACTTCATCCTGTGACAGAAACACAGACCTTGTTATGAATAAAAGGTTCTCCTGGCAATTTTTTTGCCTGACACTGCAACTTCTAGCCATTCAATAGTTCATGCTACCCAAAGATATTGCTACATACCTCTCCTGATCATCATGTCCTGGTGATAGATATCAGTTTTATTGACATTTATGGGATGTCAGCCAAGACAATTACTAAGTGCAGTTTCGATAAAATACACATGGTAAACAGGATCCACAATCCAATTAGGTTCTAACCACGAATAAAATCACAATGAACATTTGCACTCATGTCATACCTGACTTCAGATAATGTTATCTTACTGGTCTACAAGATCTTCCCTCAATGAACTTGAGGTAAATTAGGTGAAAAAAAAAAAAAAACATATTGTATTATCCAAAGTTACATTGCATTCAGGGGTATAAATCCTAACATTCCGAAAACACCCAACAAGCAATTTTTTTACCAACAGGCAATTTTTTCCCAACAGTTTTCCTGTTGATTTGACCTCATCGGGGGTTCCATTTCAATCGGAAATCACTTGTCTGTATATCTACTAAACTCCCACCCCCATCTGGGGGCTGCTTTAGGAAATACAGTAAGTATTGCGATTTAGAGAAGCATGCAAAGCCAGTTATTAATGAGAGATATGACAACAACATTTTTCAAATAAAAGATAAATCAAGCACAGTATTCTCCTATTCTGACGATATCTAACCTACCCAGTCTCTCCCTCATGGAGAATAGATTTTTCAATGTTTACCCCGTCTGGGGTATTGGCTGCACCCCATCTAGGGTATTGGCTGCATGTTATTGTGGCAAAGTAGCATGCAGTTGATACATTAGTCTCTATGTGGGGTGCCCCTATGGACCAGAGCCACAAATCATTTTGTCTGTGATGGAGGAAAACTCTGTTCATAAAGAAATTATGACATTTTTATACTACAACTATCCTTCCGTTAGGCTGTCCCCCAACCACTTGTTACTGTCCTGTACCGTTTCTCTGAATATTCATTTCCTTTTTTTCGCCGACCCTGTGGTGGGGGAAGAGAATGCTACCACCAAGTCTTTCCACTTGAGTCATAAAAGGCAACAAAAAACAGGACGGGGATGGGATTAGGAGTCCTACTACCTGTAGCTCCAAAAGGGGACATTTCTAAAAAAGAAGGAAAGGCATAAGAGGGTCTGGAAGTTTTCTAACCAGTACCCTAAGGTTTGGGTCTTTTATTGTGTGTGGACGTGGTACAGATGTGAGTAAAAGGGAAGAGATAGGCAGTATGTTTGTGAGAAGAAAGATGGATGTACTGGCCTTGGGTGAAACTAAAATGAAAGGAAAGGGCATCTGTGAGTTTGGGAGTGTAGCTGGGAGGTACTCAGGAGTGAAGAGGGGACGATGGAGAGAAGGGGTAGCTATACTAGTAAGTGAAGAGATAAGTAAGCGGGTAGTGGAGTGGAAGGAGGTTTCATCAAGGTTGTGGATGAAGGTGAAGCTGTTAAGGGAGATGTGGGTTTTTGTAAGTGCGTATGGAGTTGGTAGTGAGAAGAGCGTAGAGGAAAGGGAGGCTTTTTGGGTAGATATAAATGAGTGCATAGAGGGATTAGGGAGAAATGTCAATGTAGTTGTATTGGGAGACCTTAATGCTTGGGTAGGAAAGGAACCCATTGACGGAGTGATTGGGAAGTATGGAGTCCCAGGTAACTAGGAGTGGAGGAGGAATGGGGATGGTTCAAGGAGGGAGTCATAAGGTGTACAAAGATGGTGTGTGGAACAAGGAGGGTGGAAGGAAATAAAAGGGTAGTGAGTGGTGGGATGAGGAAGCAAAGAAATATGTAGAAGAGAAGAAGCAGACTTTCATAGATTGGCTGCAAATTAGGACGAGGGAATCGTATGAGAGGTACAAAGTAAAGAGAAGGGAAGTTAAGCATAAGATAAAGGAAGCAAAGAAGAGAGCAGATGTGAAATGGGGTAAGAGTGTGACAGAAAATTTTGAAAACAATAAAAAGATATTTTGGAAGGAAAATAAAAGAGGAAGAGGAGGCGAATCAAGTAGAGAAGAAAAGGTAAAAGGTGCAGATGGAGAGATAATAATGGAAGAGAAGGCGGTGAGAGGAAGGTGGGCAGAGTATTTTAGGGAGTTGCTAAATGTGAAGGAGGATAGGGAGGGAAAGGTAGTTGCAGTGGGAATTGCTAAGAAAATGAGAGTGATGAGTGAGGAAAATGAAGGAGAAATAGGGAAGGATGAAGTGAAAGCAGCTGTTAAGATGATTAGAGTAGGTAAGGCATCTGGTCTGCATGGATGCCATGCAGAATGTCTGAAGAAAGGAGGTACAGCTATGGGGACAAGTGTGAGTGTAGTAGTTTCAGAGGGATCAGCTTGTTGAGTGTAGTTGGAAAGGCTTATGGGAGGGTCTTGATTGAGAGGATTAGGAGAGGAACAGAGGGAGTAATTGGTGAGGAACAGTGTGGATTTAGGACAGGTAGGGGTTGTGTAGATCAGATTTTTGTGGTAAGACAGATATGTGAGAAAGCTATAGGAAAAGGTAAGGATGTTTTTTGGGCTTTTATGGATCAGGAAAAGGCTTTTGACAGGGTAGGCAGAAAGGCACTGTGGGAGGTACTGCAGATATATGGGATAGGAGGAAAGCTATTAAGAGCAGTCAAGAGAGTATTAGAGCTTGTGTTAGGATTAGAAATGGAGAGAGTGAATGGTTTGAGGTAAAGGTGGGACTTCATCAGGGATGTGTTATGTTGCCCTGGCTGTTCAATCTTTACATGTATGGGGTGGTGCGAGAGGTGAATGTGAGGGTAGTAGGTCAGGGGTTGGAGATGATTAAAGAAAATGGAGAAAAGTGGGAGGTGAGCCAGTTGTTTCCTGACGACACTGCGCTTGTAGCAGGATCAGAGGAGGGATTGAGGAAGTTAGTGACAGAGTTTGAGAAGGCATATGAAAAGGAAGCTGAAGATAAATGTGGGTAAAAGTAAGGTGATGAGATGTACAAGGGGAGAGAGTGACAGCAGGCTGGAAGTGAGCATTAAGGGTGAAAGACTAGAGGAAGTGGATAGATTTAGATACTTGGGTGCGAATGTGGCAGGAAAGGGAGGAGTGGAGGTGGAGGAAGAATGTAGATTGAGAGAAGCAAGAAAATGCCTTGGTGGATTGAAAAGTGTAATGAGAGATAGACATTTGGGAATGGATACTAAGAGGAGGTTTTATGAAGGAGTGATTGTGCCAACAGTATTGTACGGGGCAGAAACATGGAACATGAGAGAGGAAGAGAGGAGTTTGAATGTGTTTGAGATGAAATGTCTAAGAAATATGATAGGGGTTACTAGGCTGGATAGTGAGAAATGAGGAAGTGAGGAGGAGAACAGGGGTGGAAAGGGAACTGGGAGATAGGGTTGATGAAAGAGTATTAGGATGGTTTGGACAAATGGAAAGAATGAGCGAAGAAAGATTAGTAAAAGAAGTGTGGAAGGCAGAGGTGGAAGGAGTGAATATGAGGGGACATCCTAGGATGAGATGGATGGATGGGGTGAAAGGGGCATTACAAAAGAGAGGAATGTCTGTGGAGGAAGGATGAGAGTGAGGAAAGAAGATAGGGGTGAATGGGTTGTGTATAGATGATGCTGTGATGCGTGAGGGTGGGTGGGTGGGGGGATGGGGGGTGAGGAAGTATGAATGAGAAAAAATTTGATGCAGCCCAAAGGGGTTTCTCCCTGTCTTCTCCTTTTCTGCATGAGGGGACGGAGAGCGGGGGGTCGTCAAATTTATGAAGCGGCCTTACTGTGGATGTGCTGTGTCTTGCAACACTACTTCTGACCCAGGGCAGTGGACAGGATGCAGGGATGACCTATCATCCAGGAGGTGCCAAGATAAGAGGGAAGGAGGAGGGTGGAGGGGAGTGGAATATATAGGAAATGGAATGGGTGGGAGTGGTTTCTATGCCTTTTTCTTTTTGGCTACCCCCCCTGTAGGGGGAAAAATCCTTTGGTATATGTATGCCTGTATTTGAGACGAGATAATTTTGTACAAGATAATTTTCATGACATTTTATTGAAAAAACTTCAGGTATTAGGAGTGGCGAATATTGGCTGGTTCAAGTCCTACCTTACAGGTCGCAAACAACTTGTACAGGTAAATGAAGCCTGCTCAGATGACAGAGAGATAACTTGTGGTGTACCACAAGGTTCAATTCTAGGACCGCTACTGTTCCTGGTCTATATTAACGACATGCCAGGTGCGGTGAACTGTAAGTTACTGCTATTTGCAGACGACTGCGCACTAATTGTCTCAGGTATGGACCCAGTTGAAGTAGAGGAGAAACTGAGTGTCGAACTGTCATCGGTCCAGGACTAGCTCATAGATAATAGGCTGTCTTTACGCCTCGGTAAAACGGAAAGTATTGTCTTCGCATCAAAACCCAACCTCAGGAAACACAGCGATGTACAGGTCAGATGTGGGGTTAATGTCTTGGTGTCAAAATAAGAGGTAACCTATCTTGGAATACCCTTAGATCAGTCCCTCTCAAGGAATGGTATAACGGATAAGATTGTATCCAAGTGTTCACATAAAGTCAAAGTTTTGTACAGAAAAGCCAGAAATTTTGATCTGGAAACAAAGAAGCTTCTGGTCTCAGCCTTGTTACAACATCACTTTGATTACGCTTGTATCTCTTGGTACAGTAGTCTGAGCAGAAAAAAACAGTCTCGGCTACAGGCTGCACAAAGTAAGATAATGAGATTTATACTAAATTTACCTCAATGTAGTCATATTGGTATAGAAGAATTTAGCAAGGTAGAATGTTACCTGTAAAATATCGTGTCCAGCAGCTGAAACTAAACCAGGTTTACAATGTCGTTCATAATTCTGCTCCCTCATATGTGAGCTGTAATTTTACATTATCAGCTGAGAACCGAACCCGGAACAGTCAAAAGTTTCGATGTTATTTACCTTGACTTTAGCAAAGCGTTCGACAAAGTGCCACACCAGAGACTACTAAATAAAATCAAAGCCCATGGCATAGGAGGAAAAGTGTTAGAATGGATTAGAGCTTGGATTAGTAACAGAAAACAGCGGGTCACCATAAATGGAATAAAATCTAGGTGGGGCAATGTTACTAGCGGGGTCTCCCAGGGCTCGGTTTTGGGTCCCTTATTGTTCATTATGTATATAAACGACTTAGACGATGGGTTAAATAGTGATGTTAGTAAGTTTGCGGACGACACTAAAATAGGACGCCTAATTAGGTCAGGAGAAGACGCCCAGATTCTGCAGGATGATCTTAATAAACTGTTAACATGGTCGGTGAAATGGCAAATGAACTTCAATATCTCTAAGTGTAGCGTGTTAAACGTAGGGCTACACAACCCCAAAAATAGATACAACTTAGATGACACGTTTTTAGAAAAATCTGAGTGCGAGAGGGACTTGGGAGTTCTGGTGAGTCCGGACCTTAAAACCAGGAAGCAGTGCATTAGCGCCAGAAATAAAGCAAACAGAGCATTAGGCTTCATTGCTAGGACGGTAACAAATAGAAGTGCAAAGGTAATTATTGAACTCTATCTAGCGATAGTTAGACCCATCCTTGACTATGCGGTACAGTTTTGGTCCCCGTCCTACAAAATGGACATAAATTCACTAGAATCAGTACAGAGAAGAATGACCAAAATGATACAAGGACTCGGAAATTTGCCTTACGAAGAGAGGCTTAGGCACCTAAACTTACACTCTCTGGAAAGACGCAGAGTGCGGGGTGATCTAATAGAAGTGTTCAAGTGGATCAAAGGCTATAACAAGGGTGATGCAAACAAGGTCATCATAATAAAACAACAGGGCAGGACTCGCAGTAATGGGTATAAACTGGACAAATTTAGATTTAAGAAGGAAATAGGCAAGAATTGGTTTACAAATAGGGTGGTCGATGAATGGAATAAACTTAGTAACCACGTAGTAAGCACTGAAACTATCAGTTGTTTTAAAAAACGATTAGACAACTTTATGGATGGGGACGACAGGTGGTGATGGATACGGAGCTGCCTAGTGTAGGCCTTATGGTCTTTTGCAGTCTCCTTTATTTCTTATGTTCTTATTGTACCTCATGCAGGTCCCTTCACCAAAAACAGCTTTCACTTCACAGGTGCTCAACTATGGAACTCACTACCTGTGTCCATTAAGAAGTCAAATAGCAAGGTTAATTTCAAGAGAAAAGACAAGGGTTACTATATGTCTCAGCTATGGAGAGAACAGACTTGATTTTATGTACTACTAGCTTAGTGAGGGATACCTGATTCCATGAGTAATACCATCCAAATCTGCGTTCACTCATAACTGTTCTGACCTCCCCCCCCTTTTTTTTGTCCTTCAGAAGTTTAGTTTAGTATAACAATGATTGATGTTACAAATTGGTTTCCACCTTTGTTTTGCTAGTCATAATATGGTATATGTCTCAGGTAGGGTCCGAGAACAGTTATGATATGACCTTTTTCCTCATTCTCCTTCTTGTTTTACTCATACGAGTACTGGTCCCCTGTACCCTACCTCTGGTGCTTCAGGTTATAATATACTACTCCCTAGTGCACATACTAATTGCCCACTCCATCCTAAGATTCAGGTAAAATGTTAGATTTAATTAATAGGTGACCCTAGCTGCAGTGTAGCATTCACTATAACAACATGTTGATACAGCTGTAGAATATTGTAGTATATCATTAATGCTACTACTCTGATATAGTACTCACTCATACATGTTGATACAGCTGTAGAATAATGCAGAATATCATTAATGTACTACTCTGATATAGTACTCACTCATACTGTTTTGTTACAATTTAACATTATTTCGTTGTTCCTTTGCTTAATGCAATGTTCCTTTTTGTGATGGTGCTCAATTTTTGGTCTCAATATCTTATGTGTACAAACATTTTAGTAATATTAGCAAAACTATAACAATGTTTATGTGTCATATGTGTACTGACTGGTATTACTCATGATTGTCTCTGGTCCCCTTAACCCCCTATGTATGTTGTCTGTGTGACTTAGTGTAGAATAACAATCTGATGAGGACCACAATGGAAATAAGCGTGCATGCTTTTTGTGTTATCCTCGGCAATTTGCAATTATTATTCCGAACCATGTGTTCTTGTCATTATTTGCACTTCATGGACATTGATTCAGTGCCAAATAAAGTCTATCTATCTATCTAATGATTCTACATAATTTTAAGTATTCACAAAGATGTTTGCCAATCTGCAACCCTTCCCTATATCATCTGCTAGCCCATGTTTATATATAATAAATTCATAGTAATGTCGGCAACGATTTTTAAAACACTAAGACGAGCATCTTTACAGTTACCAAGAATTAGGTTAGGTTACATTATGCTAAATCTCAAGGCTGCAATTTTTGCCTCCATCATTAAGTAGCTTTTATCATTCTGAATATTTTCAACCCCAGATATAAGTACCACAAATCTATAATAACATCAGTGGTGATTTGAAAAAAAGACAAGCAAACATCTTTACATATACCCAATTCTACACTTACGTCAAAATGTTTATTTACAACTTGAAATTGTTTTAAAACATCAGTATATACTGTTAACTACTTCCTAGTTCTTAAAGGGCTATTGTTATTTGAAATGCTTTCTTTGAATTTTGAGTATCCCAACCCAAAACAAAATTTAACGTCCCTTCAGACAGCCCCCTATACAATTTTTGAAACGCTGGGTTTCTTTCAACAGAACAATATCTCATTTTGGACAAATTATAGTTTCACCTAATCATAGAATTTGATATGTGGCTTATGTGTTTCTGGTGAGAAATGTTGTGATATGAACGATGGTGTACATCACTTCCGTCGCAAATCCGTACTTTTCAAGTAATTAAATATTAAATTTATGCACTTTAAACTTTTGAGTATTCCAGCCAATAATCATATAATGCATAAAACCCCGGTAGCCCACCAATACGATACCATTAGAAAGTCTACCAGTTTGTAAATTTGCCTATAGTAATTGCACGTCTGATGTGAGAGAATGTAAACAGTGACTAAAGAAGCATGTGGTAATTCGCCTTCATTCTGTCTACAAATTTGGTGGCGGCGATTGCAACCCATGAAAAACCAGACCACTTCTACCAATCTTTAAGGTGGCGGCACACTACGCATTTCTTAATAATTATACTAGCTTGTGGTACTTACTTTGCTATCAAACTCTTGCGTACCTGTCACATAGGGAGTGTTTTGCTTGATAGTTTTTTTGGCTGGCAGCAAACGAAAACAATAGCAAAGCTTGGGGGCTACGTCTCACTAAACGCCGACCAAAACCACACAATGACGGTTTTTGCTCAAATACATAATCTATATATAAAAATAGCATGTGGTTGCATTATTTGACCTATTTTCTTTAAAATGTGTGATTTCCATGTAAAATCATCAAAGAGAAGTTACGTTTTTATCCTCTGCAAAATTACCAACCGGCAACCAACGCCGACCAAACCCAAACAATGACGGCTTTTGCTCAAATGTATAATTTCAAATAAAAATTAGCATATGGTTGCATTATTTGACCTATTTTCTTTAAAATGTGTGATTTCCATGTAAAATCATCAAAGAGAAGTTACGTTTTTATCCTCTGCAAAATTACCAACCGCCGACCAACGTCGACCAAAGCCGACCAAAACCACACAATGACGGTTTTTGCCCAAATGCATAATTTATATATAAAAAATAGCATATGGTTGCATTATTTGACCTATTTTCTTTCAAATGTGTGATTTCCATGTAAAATGATCAAAGAGAAGTTACGTTTTTGTCAGTTGAGCAAAAGCCGTCATTGTTTGGGTTTGGTCGGCGTTGGTTGCCGGTTGGTAATTTTGCAGAGGATAAAAACGTAACTTCTCTTTGATGATTTTACATGGAAATCACACATTTGAAAGAAAATAGGTCAAATAATGCAACCATATGCTATTTTTATATATAGATTATGCATTTGAGCAAAAACCATCATTGTGTGGTTTTGGTCGGCGTTGGTCGACTTTGGTCGGCGTTTAGTGAGACCCTGTTTTCTCGTATGTTTACAAACAATCTGTAACTGATGTGGTCAAATGAAAACCAAACGTTTCCATATTGTTTTTCACATTTTAATAGGTGTATAGTGATAATTAAAGATAATAAATGAATATATCAGCCATAATCAATAATATACAATTTTATTTATATTCTATACATACACCCCAGGAATTGTAGCTCATTTTTACACTGACTTGACTAGCAAACATCACCGAGGTGTCCGCACATTATGAATTTCTCGCTAACACTATTAGTTTTTTTGACGAGTTTTTGGCCTGCGGGTAGCTAAAACAATAACCAAACTTCCCGTCATTTTTTCTCCTACCACCTTGAAGAATATTACCACATATATTCCGAAAGACTGTGTAACAGTATTTCATTTGCTAAAACTTATGAAAGATAGAGAAACTTAAGCTGAAGAAAAGATTGTCTCGGCTTGGGTGGCAAGATGTAGTGATAGAAGCGTTGTGGTGACGCGCCGCTGGTCAAATACAAAAAGGGGAGATAGATAGTTTGAAGCTGGGTATGAGGAGGAGGGAGGGGTGTTAGTAGAAGACGACAGTATAGAAAATGAAGTAAGTTGATTGGAACAGTGGGGCAGATCCGCTTGCATTGTTTTCGGATTGGTTAGTAGGACGTATTGTGGTTGACCAAGGGGTGCGTTCGATTTTTTTTTTCTTCAGAAGAGTTCAGCGTAATAATGACTGATGTTTACAAATTGGTTTCCACCTTTGTTTTGCTAGTCATAATATGGTATATGTCTCAGGTAGGGTCCGAGAACAGTTATGATCTGACCTTTTTCCTCATTCTCCTTCTTGTTTTACTCATTCGAGTACTGGTCCCCTGTACCCTACCTCTGGTGCTTCAGGTTATAATGTACTACTCCTTGGTGCTCATAGTAATTGCCCACTCCGTCCTGAGATTCAGGTTAAATGTTAGATTTAATTAATAGGTGACCCTAGCTGCAGTGTAGGATTCACTATAACTACATGTTACAGATGTAGAATATTGTAGTATATCATTAATGGTCCTACTCTGATATAGTACTCATACATGTTGATACAGATGTAGAAAAATGCAGTATATTATTAATGGTATTACTCCGATATAGTACTCACTCATACTGTTTTGTTACAGTTTAACATTATTTTGTTGTTCCTTTGCTTAACGCAATGTTCCTTTTGGATGGTGCTCAATGTTCCTATGTGTACAAACATTTCAATAATATTAGCAAAACTATAATGCCGCGTCCACACGGTCGAGCTATGCCTGACAGACTTTGCCCTTACCGGGCAAAGTCCGCAGACTCTGCCCGCAAAGTGTCCACACGGCTGACGATGGTGGTTGGAGGTTAGTTGGCCGCAAGCAGAGGTTGGGAGTGGTTCAGTGCGGTACGATAACCATGGTTCCCGCCATACTTGGAAAGAAGGTAGCACTTTACAGCATTATAATTGCTGCCTGCATTAAAAAGAAAAAGAAGAAATCACGGAGACATGTCTGGTGCCGGGAGTGGTTACAAAGACGTGATTTAATGGGAAGCTCGGTGACAATCCTACGTGAATTGCAGGATGAAAATGAACAATTGTTTTGCAATTACATGAGAATGAACATAAGCAGCTTTTCTGTTCTCCTTTCGAAAGTGGAGCCATATATACAAAGGCAAGAGACAAATATGAGGAAAAGCATAGCACCAATGGCACGTCTTGTCGAGACCAGTACACACTAGTACTAGGTGCCGAGCGGGTTTGCTAACTTTGCTCGCACCTCACCTCGTGCGTTTGGCAGCGATGTCAGCCCTCCATCCATCCACTGCCCACAAATGGCACCGGGAACGGACAGTTTGATGGTTTGCCCGATGAAATTGCCCGTTGTCGAGCAAAGCCCTCGTGCCCGGCGGCCAGTGCTCGACCGTGTGGGCGTGGCATAACAATGTTTATGTGTACTGACTGGTATTACTCATGAGTGTCTCTGGTCCCCTCAACCCCCAATGTATGTTGTCCGTGTGACTTAGTGTAGAATAATAACCTGATGAGGACCACAATGGAAATAAGCGTACATGCTTTTTGTGTTATCCTCGGCAATTTACATTTATTATTTCGAACTATGTGTTCTTGTCATTATTTGCACTTCATGTACATTGATTCATTGCCAAATAAAGTCTATCTATTTATCTATCCATCTATCTCCATCACAAACCTCCGCCCCATTTCACTTCTTGAAACACATGGGAAGGTATTTGAAAAAAAATCCTTACCCGACGCCTCCAAGCACACATCAGAACGCACAACATACTGCTTCCTAACCAACATGGCTTTCGAGCCTTACACGGCACAGACGCATTTCTTGCCACAACATACCAGACGATTGCCGTTGCTAAAGCCCGAAAATGCAGGTTAATCTGGTCTCGCGGGACGTGACCAAAGCCTTCGACAAGGTGTGGTGGCTCGGGCTAAAACACAAACTCATACAGATGAACATGCACCCAACCTTCACTAGAACACTGTGATTTCCTTACAGACTGAACCGCTTACATACGTATACAAAACCACTATGGGCCATACCAAGGTCTAAACATACAGGTCAAACCGTTTACATTCTTCTGCGCAGCTTCTGACGTCATTTGGCTGAGTCCATTTTCTCTTTGTGATACACTGAAGAAAACTGTGAAACGCCAAGGAAGACAGGAACTATAATATTTTATATATTATATATATATATATTATATATCATATATATTATATATTCATATATATAGACAGGAACTATAATATTTTATATATATTTATATATATATTTTATATAATATTTGTCAGAATATAACTAATTGCGTGGAGCAGTGCGAGCGAAGGCAACGTCATTTTTGAACGACGGACCAGCTTCAACTGACAGCTATAGGACCCGCTAACCCCACTTTGAGCAGCCAGGTGACGTTCACGGGCCCGCTGCGCCAACTCCCTCGAAATTCGGTCGGAAGTGGTTAGACCTTATATTCTTAGATCTTGGGCCATACTTCGCTCCACTCTGTGGAGTACCGCAGGGAAGCGTATTAAGCCCAACATTCTACATTTACCTAAAAGACCTCCCTTCACCACACCCACACTGTCAGAACATAGTATACGCAGATGACATCACACAGATTATAACCTATCCTGGCCGCTCGGAGCGTATGCTTGCGATAACAACTGCGAAAGCAGTCGAGCAAGTAAATGCATACGAGGGGAAACACAAAATACGAACAGACACAGACAAATTTAAACTCATTCCCATACAGGGACGTAGGCGTAAACCCGTCATCATTGACGGGGCTCCGCGCAATTACGCAAATAAGAGCAAGATACTCGGCTGGACGATTACCACCGTGTGGCGGCCTATGTACGCGACAGGAGGGTGCTTGCATCTCTCGGCCTACAACGGCTGCAGAGATTCAAAAACCTCTCTGTTAAGTACAAATACGGAGCACACTTACATACCCGATGATACCGTAACACACATTATCAAAGACAGGCATTCAAACACTGCAAGCGGTTCAAAACAAAGCACTAAAATTCATTACAAACAGGTACTACCCCAACATAAAAACAGCACAAGCACTACACGAGGAAGCCCACATTCAACCACTGAACACTTTTCTACACGAGCGTGTCTCCCGTATATGGGAGAAGCTCATACAAATCAACATTGAAACTACACGTTCACTTATGGACAGAGAACAGCCTTGATTTTGTGTGCTACTAGCTTAGTGAGGGATACCTGATTCCATGAGTAATACCATCCTTATCTGCGTTCACTCATAACTGTTTCTGACCTCCCCTCCCCCCTTTTTCAGAAGTTTAGTTCAGCATAACAATGTTTGATATTTACAAATTGGTTTCCACCTTTGTTTTGCCAGTCATAATATGGCATATGTCTCAGGTAGGTTCCGAGAACAGTTATGATCTGACCTTTTTCCTCATTCTCCTTGTTGTTTTACTCATTCGAGTACTGGTCCCCTGTACCCTACCTCTGGTGCTTCAGGTTATAATGTACTACTCATAGTAATTGCCCACTCCGTCCTGAGATTCAGGTAAAATGTTAGATTTGATTAATAGGTGACCCTAGCTGCAGTGTAGTATTCGCTATAACTACATGTTGTTACAGATGTAGAATATTGTAGTATATCATTAATTAATGGTCCTACTCTGATATAGTACTCACTCATACATGTTGATACAGATGTAGAAAAATGCAGTATATTATTAATGGTACTACTCCGATATAGTACTCACTCATACTGTTTTATTACAGTTTAACATTATTTTGTTGTTCCTTTGCTTAATGCACTGTTCCTTTTGAATGGTGCTCAAATATTTGGACTCAATGTTCCTATGTGTACAAACATTTCAGTAATATTAGCAAAACTATAACAATGTTTATGTGTCATATGTGTACTGACTGGTATTACTCATGAGTGTCTCTGGTCCCCTCAACCCCCTATGTATGTTTGTCCGTGTGACTTAATGTAGAAAAATAACCTGGGGCCGTATACACAAAACTTGTTAGCACTAACAAATAGCTGTTAAGGGTAACAAATTCCTGTTAAGGCTAACATTTAGCTGTTAAGCACTAACAGTGATACAGAAAACTTGTTAGGGCCTTAAAAGTACTGTTAAGATAAAAGTGCTGAGGAGGACTATTAAGCTCTTAACAAGTTCCTGTTAGTAGAGAAGATGGCGGAGCAACAACAACTAAAAAGATGACTGCGAGTTTATCGACAGCGACGGGACATATTTAACGAGTACAATGACGACGAACTCATCAAACGCTTCAGAATGAACCGTGCTGGTATAATAAAAATGGCTGATTTAATGAGGGACAAACTTCAATCCCGAACAGAACGGAATCGACCACCGAGTCCTGAGACGAAGGTGGCAATTACCCTATGATATTTAGCCACAGGTAAAATGCAGCAGTGACGAATTTGGGACCTCGCAAGGATCAATCAGCCGTGTCATTACTCAAACAATTGATGCACTATCAGAACCAGATATTGTAACTCAGTTTGTAAAATTCCTATTGACTCGCCAAGAAGTGCAAGTAAAACAAGCAGAGTTCATGGAAAACTGTAGGTTTCCCGGTGTTGTGGGTACCATAGATGGCACAAACATTAGAATTGGGGCTCCAAGTGTCGATGAACATTTATATGTAAACAGAAAACAATACCATAGCATCAACGTGCTTTGTCATGCCTCCCTCTTATCCTTGTGGTTTAAACTTGGCTTGAATCGCCCATTTATTATTATTTTTTCTCCATAATCACGTTGATCAAGAGGACTGTTTCCTCTTGTGACCAGTTTGGCTTCCTTTTCTTTTTCTGTGTTTCTTCTGCCATGTCTATGTCCTCTGAAATTATTGTTGAGTCTTCTGTCGGAAGATTTGTATGTGGCACGGCCGCCTGTACAATGCGCCTTCGTCCAAAAATATCTGTCGTTGGTTAATAAGTACTTCTAAAAACCCATACATACGATATCTATGTGCTATCATGATACTTAAATAATAAATTGTGAACAACTGCATTAATAACACTGTTTTATGTGTGCAATTTTTTATAATACGTCCATTTACATGTTCATAAGCTGCTAACTTCAGCGCTGTTTAGCGGTACTTGACAAACAACTGTTTGCTAGCTAACAGTTGTTAGTTAAGCATTGGTGTATAACTTTTAGTGGTTTTCTGTTAGCTAGCAGAGATTGTTAAGGCTAACAAAAAAGTTTTGTGTATACGGCCCCTGATGAGGACCACAATGGAAATAAGCGTTCATGCTTTTTGTGTTATCCTCGGCAATTTACATTTATTATTTCGAACTATGTGTTCTTGTCATTATTTGCACTTCATGTACATTGATTTATTGCCAAATAAAGTCTATCTATCTATCTACAGACAACCCACTCCCACTACATGCGGAACACGCTAGATTACCGCTGAGCTTCGAAAGAACACAAGGTAGTAATCTACCCACCCCATAATACACACTATATACGTAGGAATAGAATCATGACCGAGGGAAGTATCCCCCACCCCCATTTTATCGCAACGTAATGACAACCCTCCCCCTTTTTTTCAGGCGTAATTATACTTTCCCCTTTTTCATGAACAATAAAAAGCGAGCATAGGCACACACGAAGATGTCAAAATTCAAAACGTAGAGTTAAGTAAAAAAAGAAAAAAAAAATAGGTTTAAGTTTTGCCTCAACAACCAAAACACACACACACATACTCACACCTTTCCGTCTTCGGCAGTCTATCTCTCTTCCTTCCGTTATTTCCATCTGTTCTTCCCCTTTCCCCCCCCTCTCCCTCCCTCCGTGGTGCCATGATATTATATATATGTAATGTTAAGTGTAATGCGGAGGCATTTCGCCTCTCCCGAAAATAAAGGTCTTGCTCTCACCACCGTCGCCTCAGTTTCCTAAATCCGCCGTAACAATCTAACTTATTTCAAACTATTTATTCACGTCGATATTGATCGACGACACAAACTGTATATAAATTGCTATGATAAAGGTACACGTGGCTATTAATGGTATGATGTGTTTGCTACTATTATATCTCATTCAACGGCTCATCAAACGATTTACTAGAACAGTGGTCCACAAACCCCGGTCCGTGGATCAATTAGTACCGGGCCGTGGATCAATTAGAACCGGGCCGCACAAAAAACATTTAATTACTTCCATTTTATTTATATCCGAGTCTAACGATTTTTTATATTCCTTTTATTTCCCAGGTTACATCTCGGCACTTGAGGGGTGAAATTTAACCCACAAATTAGCAAAAAATGTTGAGCCAAGTTAGTTAGCCTTTACGCTGAATTCTAATTGTCTAATTGTTCCGAGGTTGTATATTTTGGTATAACTTGTAGTTTGCTTGTTTCCAAGTTCTCTGGGTGTCGTGGGGTCTTCAAAGAGATTCAACTTGCCAAGCAGTAGAATCTGTTGTTGAGTGGTTTAGTTTTTGTTATTTTGTGTTTTTTTTTTTCGGTTTCTTGATATGGTGGTGCCTGCCCAGTGGCAAATCTGGGGATATTGTTTTGAAAGTTTTGTAATTTCTGAAACCGGATTTTGGATAGGGTGTTGTGGGGTACGTGTGGATATTCCATCATAGGACTTAGTAAGGTTTTGTGTAGGTGCACCTTGGGTTTTCTCTATCATTGCTTTCAATCTTTTTAGTTTTGCCGCGATGACTTTTACTTGTTGCTGACGTGTGTCATTAAGCCCCATTTTGTACCCCACTTAACATATCCAGCATCCCAGATGGGCTCCCAGATGACTTTCTGGATCCGAGGAACGACTCTTCAGCTCGTAATCTCTTCAAGGAGAAGTCGGTGACTCAGTTCTGGTGTGCTGTGTACCAATCATGCTCCGCCAAATTCAGCATGACAGCCTTACATGTCCTGGTCCCATTTGCTTCTACCTGCTTGTGTGAGGCAGGGTTCCCAATTCTTGTCAATATAAAAACGAAGAACAGGAACAGACTGGATGTCGGGGATGATGACATGAGACTGGCTCTCACAAACGCTCGACCACCGTTTCCAAGGCTTGCTGCTGCTCAAATTCAACATCAGGTATCCCATTCGGTGGGTTCCATAGCTGTGGAAAACTATGTATGTCGATAATACATATCCTCTTTTTTTGCGACATTCATTTCTGTGATTTAGTTTGCCAATATATAATTGCAGAATTATTGAAAGAGTTTGATAGCTGTGAAAATTATGTAGATAATATTGCAAGATTAATTATCCTCTTTTTGGGATTTAAGATTTGATCCATTTAGTTTGCCAATAAATTATCACATAATTATTGAATGATTTTTAAATGGCCTTTTTCTTCCTCTCCCCTTAACAAAAATAAGGTGCAAATCAATCTGGTGATAGTTGGGAGGTTGCGTGGGTTACAAGCTTTTGGATAAGGGGTCGCGAGGGCAAAAACGTTAGAACCACTGGTCTAGAGCAATATATATATATATATATATATATATATATATATATTTATATATATATTTATTTATATATATATATTTTTTCACACACACACACACACACACACACACACACACACATTCTTTATATATATATATATATATATATATATATATATTACAGGTGAAAAATGTAATCACACATTTGTCAATAACGTAGAAACCACTGTTTCTACTCCAACAGTGGTTTCTACGTTATATATATATATGTATATATATATATATATATATATATATATATATACATATATATATATATATATATATATATCTAAGATAACCCAGAGGAAGATGTTAACCCAAGAAATGAAAAGACATGCAGTCATTGTTGATTTAGCTGCACAACATAGTGATTTAAAAATCAGTAACATTTAACATGTTGCCAGATCATTTGTTCATAACTTTGGTTGGAGTTATAGGAATGTAATGGCACTGTTTCCCCTGTAGCAAAAAGAAAGAAAAAAACTTTCACAGCGCTCTGATACCGTGAGAACACCAGAATTGATAGGGAATGTTCAAAACATCATCGATGAGAGCCCCGGAAAATCAATGAGGTCCATCGCCAAAGAACTCCAGGTATCAGAGTAGACTATCAGAACCGTGGTACATCAGGATATTCGTATGTAAGTGATATGTAATGAGCAAAGGCCAATTCATATCAGCGAAGACACAGGAAAACCGTCTCATGCGTTCAAAACAGTTGCTGAACAAAGTGAAAAATCCCCGCGGACATGGCATGCTTTGGTTTTTCTCTGACAAAAAAATAACTTTGACCAAGATCAGAAAACAAACAGGCGGAATGACAGGTGGCTACGTGCATCTCCTTCAGAAGTACCCAGGGTGATGCACACCAAATATCCGGCTACTGTGATGTTTATAGGAGTTGTGAGCAGGGAAGGTCATATCATGCCACCTTACATTTTTCCACAAGGTCTTAGGGTCAATACTGCTGGATACATTAATGTTTTTAAAGCGGTTGTTAAGCCCTGGATGAATAAAGTATGCAATGGAAGGCCATATGTCTTTCAACAAGACTCTGCACCTTCTCACAAAGTCATTGTAACCCAGGATTGGTTATCAGAGAATTTTCACGATCATGTGACCCCCAACATGTGGCCCATAACTCGCCACATTTAAATCCTATGAACTATTACGTGTGGAGTGTCGTTGGAAGAGAGACTGCATTGAAAGCCGTCATTGTCCAGGTGATGTCCTAAATGATGAATAGGGACCACTTAATCGCAGCTTGTGGACGGTTTCAAGCCCGAACAGTAGCAATCATTGAAGCCAAACGTGGTTTCATAGAATAAGTAGATAAAGAAGTATCATGAAGGATATTTGTGTCAATTTGAATTAAATATATACATTGTTTGCTAAAATATTGCTGTTTACTTAACATACTAAAAATGTCCTCAAACAGCACTGGCACCCTGTAAGTATATATTTATGGTGGGTTTTGCCTCAAATAACTACTGTTTGAGTCGCTGAAATCAAAGAATTAGTGCTCTAGATAATCGTTATATGAGCATCGATGAGACAAGGCTGATCATCGTTCTAAACGACATTAATGCAACAAATATACCACTTCGATACTAGTCATAAACTGATTATTAAAGTTTTCACGATGGTCAAATGTTGTCGATTTCGATCGACGGAAAAAATATGGAACAAACTAAACAAATTTTAGTGTTAGGACAATTACAACAGGATCATAGGCAAATATATATAAGATTTTATTTTAAAATACTACTGCAATACAAACTTATATAAATAAATATTGTTCGTTACATTATATAGAATAATATTATAATAGTAATAAACTTTTATATATTGAAACATATATAATAAACAATAATGTTTTTTTTTATTAATATGAATGTTCTATTTTCTTAAAAAAAAATGTATAGGCAGAGTTAAGGGGGTAACTTTAAAAGATTTGTGCAGCGACAAATGGAACGAATGTGGTTTGTCAACACGATTATATTTCTGTATACGAGTATTCCTTACTAAGGAAGCACATTGGGTTGATAAAAAGGGGGACGACACTCCTTGTACAGTCATCCATGTGGGGAAAACGATTTACAAGATTGAAACAGCAAGTTGAAAAACCTCAGCATGTACAAAATCACAAACAAACCCACAACCAACCAAACTGAAACCGCATGAATAACAACCACGAAATTCCTCAGTGTTTCCAATCAAACTTATTGAAGTTTTTAGTTGCCAAGAACGCAATTTCGCCTAAAATATGCATCTTGCTTATGAACACTACATACCAAACTTGCACGGACAACGAAGGCTGTAAAATTGAAACTTCAATTGATTTTATCTAATTAGTTTCAATTAATTTCATCGTCTATTGCGTCTTTAAGAAATTACTCAGTCTCATTAGTCATTAGCATCATATTTGGTTTTCCATATGAATACGATGCATCATATTGGCACCATCTCAAATACGACAGAGAACACATCAACGTGGGTAGAGGATAAGAATGACTGCGAAGAAATTTTTAAGAAGAGTTAAGAACTATGATGAAGTTTGGAGTGTGACAGAGGTCAAATGTGATATATATATATATATATATATATATATATATATATATATATAATATATATATATACATATATATACATACATATATGTATAATACTGATGCCCCATTTTCGGAGAAGAATGAGCGAAAGTATTAAGATATGTATATTTCGATCACTAACTGTGATCCTCTTGAGCAGATGTGAATTACAGAGTAGAGAACAATATGTATTTATACAGAAGTAGTGAGGTAAGCAGGAAGGGACGGGGGCTCAGGTCACGTGTCCGGCGTTGCATGGACCTTGGTGGCTTTTGTCCACTGCTAATGTGGAAGGTAACATTTTATTTATTACAAATGAAGATATACAATCTGGTGACCATTGACCATAAGAAATATCATAATTTGGAAAATTGTTTATCAAAGAGGATTCTACCATTTTTCTTCTGAAACTGCATTTAGATTTGTAAATTATTTCAGCAACGTCCCAATTTATCCGATGGTTTTTGTTGGCGACATGCTGAAATACGGCGTATTTCAGCATGTATAAATACATATTGTTCTCTACTCTGTAATTCACATCTGCTGAAGAGGATCACAGTGATCGAAATATACAGATCTTTATACTTTCGCTTATTCTTCTCCGAAAGTGGGTCATCAGTATTATTTTACAAAATGTGCTACGACATAACTTTGTGATATATATATATATATATCTATCTATATATATATATATATATATATATATATATATATATATATATATATATATATAAATTCCACTTCAATAATGTATTGTAACCTATTATAAAGTAATTTTTATATTATCGGTATTAAAGCAATGGTTGGCATTAACTAAAAATGTTTATTAGCATAATCATTAATACAGTGTAATTTTGTAGTTTGAAATTATTTTTAAATGTTCTCCTCTACTTCAGTAGTAGACATTCACCAACCCCCTGATTATTCATCGACTCCCTTTCGACCCCCTTGCTATTCATTGACCCCTTGGATATTCCGATCGACCACTTTGAGAACCCCTGGTCTATATACTTTGGGAATACTATTGTCGCCTGGCCACGCCCTGATTCGTTGCATAGTCTATCTCAGATAGGCTATGCATATATATGTCACACATTACAGATAGGCTATCTGTAATGTGTGACATTTCTACAACGGTTTACAGGTGATTTGAGGCCTGGGTCATATATAATGAAAACAGTTGAAGTTGCATAACGCCGCAATAATACACATATATTGTCCTCATTTCAGATGGGGAGGTGGTTAATGGTAGGACTAGCGCTGATGGCTGACAAATTTTTAGACCTGGCCATTAAAAATTCCACTTAATAGAATTATTTTAATGAGTGTTTTAAATGTTCAATTTACTCATTTCAGTTTGGGGGGCTAATGGGGGGGGGGCTGACCACTTTTTTGGGGAGGCTTTCTCCTCTCTTTCCAGATGGTAGGTAATGTATCCAAGGTTGAGGGAGATAGTGCTGTAGTCGCTGAAAGCCGACCCTCCTTTCAACCCCTCATTTCGTTTCGTTTCCTCTCTTTACTTTTCCGTCTAATATTCCATTATTATTTCTTTGTCGTGTTCTGCCGTGTCATAACGTATTGCACGGAAATACTTTATTTGATGGAAAGGTATTTTTAATATGAATTTTTATTCATGAGTATCGGGTCCTGACGTTTCATTTTCACAATTTATCATTATTTCGGGAGGATAAGAGTGATATATATATATATATATATATATATATATATATATATATATATATATATATATATATATATATATATATATATATATATATATATATATATATATATATATATATTATTCAAAACAGGCATGTTCGTTTTTCAACGGCATATTCCCCTCAAAATTAGTCAAGATCTAAATTCAATATGACGACATAATTTAGCCAATCATATTCTAGCACTGCCGTCGAGTTGCCAATAGCCCATTTTCAATCAAATTATTACAACATTTCGCATTACTTCTCCAAAACAACAGTATGTATAAGCATGGAATTTTTTTTACTATATCAGTTAGATAGTAAGCATCGTTTTGGCAAGACAAAAACTAAATGAAGTAATGATTATGCTTTTACCTTAAGCTAAAAAAAGAACCATGTAACAATGCACAAGAATACGGCAGTGTAAGGGTAAAAAGTTGATTTTGTTTAATAATTTTATGGATCTATTTATTTATTCACTTATTTACATATTTTCGTTTAATGTGATTTAATTTTTATTTATTCCTTTATTTTTTCTTTATCAATTCTGTTTTTTTATATCTATTTATATTCTGAAGGGACAAAAACACCTTTACGGGTTTTGGGGGGGAAAATATCGTCTGTATTTTTGTCATGTCTGAAGGGAGTCCATGTGAGCAAATATTTACGGTATTTCTGTCCCGTTGAAGGATTTTTTTTTCGCGAATAGAACAGAAAATATACGATTTTTCTGCCAAATGTGAAGGAAGACATGGACATAGAAAACCAAAATCGACGGCATTTTTGCCTAGTGTGAAGATGGAAATCGACGTCAGTTTTGCCTGGTATGAAGAAGAAAATCGACGGTATTTTTGCCTAGTATGAAGATGGAAATCGACGGCAGTTTTGCCTAGTGTGAACATGGAAATCAACGTTATTTTTGCCTAGTGTGAAGATGGAAATCGACGGTATTTTTTGCCTAGCGTGAAGATGGAAATCGCCGTCATTTTTGCCTTGTATGAAGGAGGAAATCGACGGTATTTTTGCCTAGTGTGCAGATGGAAATCGACGGCTGTTTTGCCTAGTGTGTACATGAAAATCAACGGTAATTTTGCTTAGTGTGTATATGGAAATCAACGTTAATTTTGCCTAGTGTGAAGACGGAAATCGACGGCAGTTTTGCATAGTGTGTACATGAAAATCAACGGTAATTTTGCTTAGTGTATATGTAAATCGACCTCATTTTTGCCTAGTATGAAGGAGGATATCGGAGGTATTTTTGACTAGTGTGAAGATGGAAATCGTTATTTTTGCCTAGTGTGTACATGGAAATCGACGGCAGTTTTGCCTAGTGTGAAGATGGAAATCAACGTTATTTTTACCTAGTGTGTAGATCGAGATCGACGATATTTTTGCCTAGTGTGAAGATGGAAATCGACGGTATTTTCGCCCAGTGTGAAGATGGAAATCGACGGTATTTTTTGTCCAGTGTGAAGATGGAAATTGACGGTATATTTGCCTAGTGTGAAGATGAAAATCGACGATGTTTTTACCTCGGTTCAAGATGGAAATCGACTGTGTTTTTGCCTAGTGACGACGTGAAAGGGAAATCAAAATGTCATGGTATCATGGAGCGAAATTTTCAGTTCAGCACGTGGCCTTACGTAACACTGAACGAAAAATTCTGAGAAAGCCTGTAGAGAGAAAAATATAGAAAAGACGATGAATTTTGACAATTGTGTTCTTATTCAAACTAAGCGAAACATTCTGAGAAAATCCTTGTATACATTTAGAGAGAAATGTTTTGAAATAGAGAAAAGACGATGAATTTTGACAATAGTGTTCATATTAACACTGAACGAAACATTCTGAGAAAAATTTTAAATACGTGGTGAGAAAAATTTTAAACATAGAAAATACGATGAATTTTGACAATTGTGTTCATACTAACACTGCGAAACATTATGAGAAAATCCTTAAACACGTGGAGAGCTTTTTTAATATAGAAAACATATTAACACAGAGCGAAACATTCTGAGAAAACCTTAAAAAACTTTTTAGAAATATAGAAAAGACAATGAATTTTGAAAAGTGTTCAAATTAACAGTGAATGAAACATTCTGAGAAATCCCTGAAACACGTGGAGAGAACAATGCTTTAAAGATATAGAAAAGATGATTTTTGACAATTGTGTTCATATAAACACTAAGCGAAACATTTTGAGAAAACCCATAAACACTTGTAGAGAAAATGTGAAAAACACTTGTACAGAAAATACGATAAATTTGGACAATTATGTTCATTTTCACAATGAGCAAAACATTCTGACAATTGTGTTCATATTACCACTGAACGAAATATTGAGGAAATTCTTAAACACGTGGAGAATCTTTTTTTAATATAGAAAATACGATGAATTTTGACAATTGTGTTCGTATTAACACTGAGCGAAACATTCTAAGAAAATCCTTATACACTTGTAGAGATTCTTTGTTGAATATAGAAAAGACGATGAATTTTTGAAAATTTTCATATTAACACTGAGCGAAACATTGAGAAAACCTAGAGAAAAACATTTTAAAATACAGAAAAGACGATGAATTTTGAAAAGTGTTCATATTAACAATGAAGGAAACATTGAGAAATCCCTTAAACAAGTGCAGAAAAAATGCTTTAAGATATAGAAAAGATGATTTTTGGCAATCGTGTTAATATCAACACTGAGCGAAACATTATGAGAAAACCCTTAAACACTTGTAGAGAAAATATGAAAAATACTCGTACAGAAAATACGATAAATTTTGACAATTATGTTCATTTTAACACTGAGCAAAACATTCTGACAATTGAGTTCATATTACCACTGAACGAAACATTGAGAAAATCCTAAAACACTTGGAGAAAAATGTTTTAAAATATAAAAAATACAATAATTTTTGGCAATTCTGTTCATATTAACACTGAGCGAAACATTCTGAGAAAATCCTTGAACGCATGGAGATTTTTTTTTAAATATAGAAGACGATGATTTTTTTTCATTTTAACAGAGCGAAACATTGAGAAAACAGAAAAACTTATCAGAAATATAGAAAAGACGATGAATTTTGAAGTGTTCATATTAACACTGAACGAAACATTCTGAGAAAACCGTTAAACACGTGCAGAGAAAAATGCTTTAAAGATATAAAGATTATTTTTGACAATTGTGTTCATATTAACACTGAGAAAACATTTTGTCAATCTCTAGATATCTCGTGACGGATATTGTTGTTTCGAAAATATATAGAATATATTTTAATACAAATTATATGCTTGCAAGTTTATGATTACTTATATTATATAATTTAATATAAAGACAATAAGATATCCTACATTGGTAGTAGATACTATTACCTCCGATATCTAATAAACATACCAAGTACCTTTGTTCATTGTATAAGGCGACACTTTAGTAAACATTTCAGAATCCTTGTGAGGCGACATGAAGCATAAATATTTGTTAACACTTCAGCCCCTATGCTAAACGTTCATTATATTAACAAATAAAATGTATAATAGTGGTACAAAAAGAATGTTGCATTTCAACACAATGACTCTGAGTTCAGTAATGATTCTTCGTTTCTTTTAGTATTATTGTCGACTGGAAAATTAGATAAATGGTGACCGACCGTTTACGTCTGTTTGAGAGATCTTCAAAGAATGTCAAATGTAAACTGGAAAATATGGGCCAATGTGTTTTCGTTTCCTTTTTCTTATGCTTAAAGGGGCCGCTGTTTCTATATGTACGGTTGGGATTGAATCTTCCAAGTCCGGTACTATTTTATGCTTCAAGCCTGCATCTTACACCAATGGCTACTCAGTCGTTTTCTTTACTCCTATTCCGCTGCTACACTGCACATTAATTGACTGTAGATCGCATAGCTAAGTAGCACTTTTTTGTGGTTCCTACATGTTTTAACATAGTTTCTGTTGAATGACCAGTATAACAGTGTTTACGTAATCTATATATATACATTTCTAATGTAGCCTTGATCTCTGTGTGTTTCTATCGCTTTCTATTTGATATTATTATTGTGTAACCGTTTGTACGTAATGATGGGCAATAATTAAATAGATCTTTAATTGGACCTCATGCTCCTTGAGGTAATTTCACCAAACAACAGTTAGGCGTTTAGAATACTAAGGTTAAACCTAGGAAATGCAGTCTTTGAAATCCACATTATAATTACGATCCATTCATATTGGCACCATCTCAAATATGTCAGAGAAAAAATCAACGTGGGTAGAGGATAAGAATGAGTGCGAAGAAAAAATAAAAAAAAAGAGTTAAGAACTATGATGAAGTTTGGAGTGTGACAGAGGTCAAATGTGATATAACTTAGGTGCGTCGAATATATATATAAACTTTTTCCGACTGTGGGGTAAAAAGTTTTATATATATATATATATATATATATATATATATAATACTGATGACCCACTTTCGGAGAATAATAAGTGAAAGTATAAAGATCTGTATATTTCGATCACTAACTGTGATCCTCTTCAGCAGATGTGAATTACAGAGTAGAGAACAATATGCATTTATAGTGAGGTAAGCAGGAAGGGACCGGGGCTCAGGTCACGTGTCCGGCGTTGCATGGACCTTGGTGGCTTTTGTCCACTGCTAATGTGGAAGGTAACATTTTATCTATTGCAAATGAAGATATACAATCTGGTGACCATTGGCCATAAGAAATATTATAATTTGGAAATTTGTTTATCAAAGAGGATTTTACAATTTTTCTTCTGAAACTGCATTTAGATTTGTAAATTATTTCAGCATCGTCCCAATTCATCCGATGGTTTTTGTTGGCGACATGCTGAAATATTGTTCTCTACTCTGTAATTCACATCTGCTGAAGAGGATCACAGTTAGTGATCGAAATATACAGATCTTTATACTTTCGCTTATTCTGCTCCGAAAGTGGGTCATCAGTATTATTTTACAAATGTGCTACGACATAACTTTGATATTATATATATTTATATGAATTCCACTACAATAATGTATTGTAACCTTTTATAAAGTATTTTTATATTATCAGTATTAAAGCAATGATTGGCATCAACTAAAAATGTTTTAGCATAATCATTAATAGTGTAATTTTGTAGTTTGAAATTATTTTTAAATGGTCTCTTCTACTCCAGCAGTAATCAATCAACCGACAAAGTGAGTCTGCCCCACATCTGTCCTAACTCTAACTTCCTTCCATTTCATTCTTTCCATCCACTAAACCCCCCCCCCCCCTCATCTTATCTATCCTGCCCTCTAAGCAGTAATCCTTCACCGGCCCCCTGATTACTCATCGACCCCTTGGATGTTCCGATCGACCACTTTGAGAACCCCTGGTCTATATACTTTGGGAATACTATTGTCGCCTGGCCACGCCCCGATTCGTTGCATAGCCTATTTCAGATAGCAGATAAGCTATCTGTAATGTGTGTCATTTCTACAACAGGTTACAGGTGATTTGAGGCGTGGGTCATAATGAAAACCGTTGAACTTGCATAACGCCGCAATAATACACATATATTGTCCTCATTTCAGATGGGGAAGGGGTTAATGGTAGGGCTAGCGCTGATGGCTGCCAAATTCTTAGCCCTGGCCTTTCAGTTGAGGGGGATAATGGGGGGGGGGGGGCTGACCACTTTTTTGGGGAGGCTAAAGCCCCCCCCTTGCACTTCTACTTCCAAACTGTCACTTAAAGTCTTCATGTACATCGGATCATAGAGGGCTGCTCAGTCATCCTATTACAGAGTGACCATTGGGCCTACACTACCCCTCATATGGGTTGTGACATTTAGACCTTCCTTCTTCCAGGGATGATTTCTCCTGTCCATTATGCAACATTTGTGGAGAACTCTTGGGTGTTAGGTGAAAGGATGAAGTTATTTTTGGCAAACCCTACATGGGAGCATGTCCTGAGAAGCACCATTTGAAGGAGGTTGCAAGGCTGATGGTCTTCCTCCAGATGTCTAGTCCCTGAGTCTTACCTAAAGTTCCTGCCATCTTCTTAGTAAGGATAACCTCAAAACAAGATTCATGACAGGGGCAGGCAGGATACCTGGAGAAACTAACCTTCACTCCCCGATACAACAGCTTGCATTCATTCATCCTTTGCCGAGTCAGCAACTTTGGACTTTTCAGAACATTCAGTGCAACAAGCAA
Organism: Oratosquilla oratoria; assembly: GCF_046742065.1. Classification (NCBI taxonomy): domain Eukaryota; kingdom Metazoa; phylum Arthropoda; class Malacostraca; order Stomatopoda; family Squillidae; genus Oratosquilla; species Oratosquilla oratoria. The sequence continues at coordinate 48,739,590 of NC_134806.1, forward strand.
ACTAGTATTCCAGATAACTCCACTTCTCCTACTGTGGCTTCCTCAGCGGCTATCATCCTATGGACTTACTGTGACATCACTGGACTTGGACTTAGTCAACCTGGAATGCAGAATAGCACCAGATTTCTTGCAGCTATTCTTATGTATATCAATATATGGTGTGCCTCCTTTCTCTCTCTTTGGAGGAAATGGATTGTTTACTTGGGGTAAACTGAGACGGGGGTGATGGGGAGGGGGGGTCGCCGATCTAATGAAGCGGCCTTGCTGTGGATGTGCTGTGGATGTGCTATGTCTTGCGACACTGCTTCTGACCCAGGGCAGTGGACAAGGTGAAGGGATGAACCGTCATCCAGGAGGTGCTAAGATAAGAGGGAGGGTGGAGGGGTGTGGAGTGTATTCAGGGATGGAATGGGTGGGAATGATTTTATGCCTTTTCCTTTTTGGCTACCTCCCTTGTAAGGGGGAAAAAGCCTTGGTATATGTATGTATGTGCTTGGGGTAAAATAAAAAGATAGCTCTGCCAATTACAAATCACATTATTTGATCCCATGCTATTTGGAACCCCACCCTATGGTGCATTTCGACAACGGTTGTTGCGATAAAAGTTGCTTGATTAGGGAACATTCATAAAAACATCAACAAAAACTTTTTATTGCCATTAATGTTTGACCAGATCATACATAAAGCTTTCCATCCTTTGGCCAAAAGTGAGATTATTAGAAGCAGCACATCTGTCAAAACCTACCCATATATTGTTTCATACAGTACAAATCTCATGGTTATTTTGTAGAAATATAGTCTTTTCAACCACAATATTTTTGCTATTAATTCTATAAACATATTTGTACCAACATATCAAGTACCCAGTATGTTTAACAGCTATTTTTCAGGCAACATGAACTTTCCTAATTTCAGTCTTAAAATGAAAGAATGGACTTAAACATTCTACTTCTCTATAACTTTCATGAAAAAGCTACAAGAAATTAAATCAATTTGGTCACAGTGGTTTTTCACAATTAAACGATATTCTGCAAAAGAACACAGATGGGGTTCTGGCCACAATGGAGGCAACAGTTGTGGCAATCACTTCTGAAAACATTACAGTACAAAAGTGTACAATTGTAGAAACTAGACTTTTCATAAACATCAGGAAGGACAAATTTGTGCAATAACAATTCAATCTGAAGGCTTTACACAATTTGCTGCATTAAAAATAGCCTTTCTAACTGAGTAGTGAGCAACTTTATGCAGAAACATCTATTCAGAGGCTGTAGTGTTCCCCATCATAATGTTCAAATAACACATATGGCACATGTACTCAAATCTGTTGAGCTCTCCTGCCTCATTCACTCCCACCAAGGAAACAGACTCTTAAACTGAAAATAGTGGATATGATGGTTTCACATTACTGTTAACAGATGGCCATAATGTGCAGCTGCATCCACTTTCAGACTACAAATTTCAATATGGTGGATATGCAGAGGGGGGCAAGTCAACTCTTATAAGTGAACATCTCTTGCACTACAATCCATGGACCATGTCCTAGTACAAAACAAAAATTGACCATAAAAAAATTGATTACCTTCAAACTTGGACTGGTTATTTCATAACTAAAATAATTAATGTCAGTTACTTATATAGAGCAACATTAATAATTCAACATAATGTACGGTAACATTAATAGGCATGCATGAACTGAAGCATAAATTAGACAATGACATTAAAAGAACATGCAAGAAAAACACTGGACAATCAAACAGGAAGGAGGTATCATATTTTCCACATAAGGTATGCTGGGAAAAAAAAATCAGGTATTCATCTAATTAAGTATACAACACTTGAAGATTATTTTCAATTCTATCACCACTGCAGGAAGGCTACCTACCCCCCTCACCAAACATATAATTAGTGATATTGTTTCTACTTGTTTTATGGCAAGACTTGGAGCGTAACAGTTGATGTCCGCTGTTTGTCATTTCATTTGCATTATGCAGGCAGAGCCCTTGCATAACTAAGTGCCACCCGCCCCATGGCAATGTCCTCAGTGATATCCCCCCCACCCTTCCCCATCACCACCATTCCTTACTGCCTATTATAGCTACCGGTTTCTGAAATAATTAAACAGATTTTAAAAATGTTATTTAATGTCCCTATTGCAGAAATGACAAGGGAAAAATATTTCATATTTTGTTGATTTTCATGCAAAATTCGTATATTACAGTATAATATTCAGGGCTCCTTTGACATTTTTTTTATTATAATTGTTTTGTGGGCTGCATGTCCAGACTAGAATTGCCACCCACCCCCCTAAATGTGCCTCCCCAGGGTATATGCACCCCCCCCCCCCAACTGAGGGCCCTGTATGCAGACCTCCCTTGGCCAGTACACGTAAGGCAGATGTGTTGGACCTTGCACATTTGAAATGCTAAATCTCATCCACACACTCACACAATGTCTGCAACTACAACTGAGAATTTTGTTCAGTGATGAATTTACTGCCATTGTCTGCAGACGACACAAAACTTTCCAGGTTTGTCTGTATACACAGGCAGTCTCCTCTCAAATAAGTTTCTTGATTGTGTATGCTCCAGGAGCCAAGATAAGAGGGAGGGAGGGAGGGAGGGAGGGGTGGTGAATGGGAGTGGAGTGGGTGGGGATGAAATGGGTGGGAGTCAAATTATGCCTTTTAACTTGGGCTACCTACCTCCCTTATTGTAAGGGGTAAAAAGCCCTTGGTATATGTATGTGCATTTGTTTGCAAACACTGTATGTTCATGTGGACAAAGCTTTATATGTATGCTGAACGAGGTCTGGCTGGCACAGTGAGAGATAAATGATGAAGTTATGGGGCCAACTAAACAAGAAATGCAGCAGTTTGTTCAAACCACATGTTACTTATAAGGGTCTCCTGGCATTGTCTTTATAGGGCCCCATATAAGAAGTCTTATAAACCCTGAGTAAATGAGCAATCCCCTAAAATTCTTTTCATTTTGCAATCTCATTGATCAGGTTTACCACACAGCCAAAATATTGATCACATTTATTTTTGTGCCTGCCTGTCTCAATATTGACCAATGATGGGGGGGACCTGCACATGGTGGTCCTGCCTCCCACATGCGTGGAGGAGGGATCTCCCTGCAACTGCAACTCATCTCCATATTCCATAAATACCTACATCTCCACCTAGAAGAGCAGCCTTGCAGGGTTGGCACTCACTCACTCTATGGTTGGTCTCATCCCAAGATCTTCAACTTGACTCTTTCTTTCCTTAAATTGATCACATAGAGAATGCCGACATCTGGCGGCAACTGCTCCCTTCCAACTAGTGACACAGACCATACCCACACTAATACTACACAGACAACAGTCCAACATATCTTCCCAGTCAGATCTATGGGAGAGTCATTATTGCTGATTATTGTCGTCGAGTTGCTGGTTTCCAGTCAGTTGTATTCAAGGCAACAATCATTATTACTAACAAATATCAAATTGGCTTACTGAGAACATTCTTTTGAATAATGCATCAAGATATGATGTGTAAGTCAATAGTTTTTGTCTAAATATTTTTGGTTCTTTGTGATAGACAGCAAAGAGTTAGCTTCTGGGGATCTTGAATTAGGGCCCTCTTCATTTGCTGCCTTAGGCACTGCTCTTGCAGGAAGCCTTGGCATATTGTATACAAATATTTTTAATTTCAATGTTATTCATTCCTGTAAGAATATTAATGACCCCCCAAAAAATCCTGAATCAAATGTTCCCCTCACATGTCTGACTAGGGATAAGGTCTTCAAACAAATCTATGCATATTACTTTCACAACAAATGAACTTGAATATATGAAATTAGATTAAAAAATACTACATATTCAAAATAGAACTTTCCACAACCGATTCTGTGATAAAAAAAAATTAGGATCTGCATTAGCATTCCAGCTGACCTTCACAAGCCATGTGGTCAAGTTTAAATACAACTTTTCAATTTAACAAACCAAACTGTTGAGTACGTCTTGTGAAAAAATATAGGAACCAGAAGGATTACAAAAGGACAACTGAAAGCTTTGGCTTGGAAGAGTCAAAATGAGGTTCTGGGGTCTCATATTCAAGCTCTAGTATTTAGCAAAACAAAACCTCTGACATGAATGCAAAGCTTTCCTTGACTTAATATTCAAAGGCATCATCAAGATTGTATTAAAATAAACTATACTAATTTCCTGTCTAGCCAAAACTGACATATCAACAGGTGATCACTATTTCTAGAAGCTCTATTTTCGATCAGGAACTCTGAAGATCTAGCATATTTTTATTTCCTGCTTTGCTGAAAATGACCTAAGGATGTCAGTACGCTCAAATTGGAATTTTTCAACATTTTACAAAAACTTAAGGAAAAATAATTTCAAGTATGCACAACCTATTGGTGAAGTAAGAGTATTTTATGGCATCTTTACTATTTTTGATTAATTTTTTTTTTAAAAGTATCTCGAGCAGGCGATGTCCCTATGTAAAAGGGGCATGGCGTAAGACTAGATTTCTATTTGAAATTTACATTTGATATTTTCTTACATATATAAAATTTTTGAGGGGTATATTGTATGTGTCAACATATTCTGACAGTGAGATGTGAAGGCAAGAAATGAAAGTAACAATTCAGTGTGCATTGCTCAAGTGTTGCTAGTGACATTTCTCTCTCTCTCTCCTGTGTGGATCATTATATAACTAGGGACTGTGCTGAATGCTGGCAAGTGGTTCATCTCTGGTGAAACAAAACCCCAATATGAATCACATTCTTTCTGTCATGCCCTAGAGGTAATGCTCCGGTAAAAGTCAATCAAAATTTTGGGATAAAGTAATATGAATGTGAAAACTATCAATTAAAAGACACTGCACTTCATTTACAATATCTAATTTATCAGTTTTTATGCTTTTTTCATCTATATTGCTGATAGTTTTTCATATGGAGGGTCATAATTTTTGTTTTACCTTTGCTGCTCAATATCTTTAACAATATTTTTGTCACAATTATGCTAATAACTAAGAAACTTCTTTCTCTATATAAATTATTTTTTGCTTATAAAATATTCTTTTTTCTCAATCATCTTGTTGAATTATGTCTCCAAGGGTAACTTTTAGCAATACAATTACACAAACTTTTTACAAAATTTGGGTATTCACAAAGAGAAGTCCACTATGGTGTAACTTTCAGACAAAGTAATACATTGAAAAGATAATCTTAATCAAAGCTCTTAGTTTTCTAAAAAAGTCATCAGATCACAATTTCTATTAGTTACTAAGATGAAAAATATAAGACATGAAATGATTCAACTTTTTTTCATTTTTCAATGGATTTCCACAAAAGTTGGCACAGATCATTTTACACTGTCTACAAAAAAAGTCTACCTTAATTATTTCTATATATGCATACTGACATCCTTAATGAACAAAACACGCCAATTGTTAACTCAAGCAAAACTTAAAATTCTAGAAAAAGGAGTATGAGTTGGAAAGAAAAAAAGAAAAGGAGATTTACACAACATATCAAAACAGGTTAACAGTATCAACTGAGTTTAGCCTGTACATTTAAATGGAAATACAGGGCATGAAACCACAAACAACATCAACTATAGATCACAAGCTCAGAGGAATTGTGACCAATATTTGCACAGGCATGATTCCAGATCCTACATTTTAAAGTATACTGCAACAAGTTTAATAGAGCTGTAGTAAGAATGGCAGTTCAGCCAGACAAACTGCCTATGGACTGTATGGAAAAAAAAAAAAAAAAAAAAAAAAAAAAAAAATAAATAAAAAAAAAAAAACTATAGAATAAAACTTTAGATACTGCAGCATGATGTCTCTTTTACATATTTTCCATGCTCTACTTTAATCATTTGATGACGTAATTTACCTCCACCACATTTAACAACACAATTTAACACATTTCTTTTGATGGACTACTAGGAAACAAACATGACTCTAAACATGAACTTGTGACCGTGCATGAGTTACTTAAAACTTTGCACTCTGTGGAGTCGGTTCAGATGGCCACCTAAAGTTGCTTGAACCTTTTTCAAAGAATCTTCCTCATCTAGTGAGAATGTAGCCTGCCGAACCAAGGGCTGCCCTGGCTTGGAAGAACTGATATCACATCTGGTCGTCTCCAAGTTTTCACTATGGTGGCTTGGCTGGAAGTTGGATGAGGTGCATGCCTGTGTATAAAATTCAACAAATCTTATTCACTAAAAAATACATCATCATAGGAAAAGTTATGCAAAGTGACGCTGCCAATACACCTGTGGAGAAAAGACAATCTTCATTATTCAATCAATCAATTAATGTGTTGTTTTTATTCTCTCTTACTAGATGCTTGTGTCCTCTAGGAAACTGGCCATGATTGCTTACAACAGAAGACAAGAGCAATGCAGTGCTTTTTACAGAACCGTGAAAATCTCAATATTATCTCTTTATTTCTGATACTCTTAGTTCAACATTAGATTTGTCTTTGCGCTCCTGAAATCTCCCATCTGGTAGGGACTGACCGTGTTCATGATAAATTCCAGCCACCCAACAGGATGAGAATAATGGCTGTTGTAGTTTCAAGTCACTTACCCAATGGATTTGACATATTCACATGGGGATTTACCATCTGATTGAAATTTACCCACAGCCTACCAAATGACCCAAACCCTCCACCTAACACCATCATCCCAAAACAATTTCTTACAATGGTGTGATCTTGCCTACAAAAATAGAGGCACCGGTGAAATGCAGATGACAAAATACAATACAAAATCTTTTCATGTGTAGGGACATTGTATAGAAGATAAGTGCAACTGTTGCATGTACCTCTAGCACAAAAGGGGACAACATTAATATCCTCATAGCATGCAACAGAAACAAGTTAAGCTCTTTCCTCCATTTCCTTTCATCACTTTAGAACAAGGACAAACTTAAACAAGGCCTCACTAAAATAAGATAACACATCTCAGAGTTTACAGCCCTTGTTAGCATGCATCCCCAAATGTCTATTTCTCATTACACTTTTTAATACACCAAGGCATTTACTTGCTTTTCTCAGTCTACATTCTAACTCCACCCCTACTCCTCCCTTTCCTGCCACATTCGCACCCAAGTATCTAAATCTATCCACTTCCTCCAGCCGCTCTCCCTTAATGCTCACTTCCAGTCTGGTGTCACTTTCACCCCTTATACATCTCATCACCTTACTTTTACCCACATTTATCTTTAACTTTCTTCTTTCACACACTCTCCCAAAGTCTGGCACCAACTTCCTCAATCCCTCCTCTGATCCTGCTACAAGCGCAGTGTCATCCGCAAACAACAGCTGGCTCACCTCCCACTTTTCTCCATTTTCTTTAACCATCTCCAACTACACCTAACAAGCTCCCTCTGAAACTACTACGCTCACACTTGTCCCCTTTTCCTTTGTAGAGTGGAACTATACAGGCACTCCAGTCCTCCAGCACTCTACCCTCTCTCTTACAAACATCAAATAACCTCACCAGCCAGTCCACCATCACTGTACCTCCTTTCTTTAGACATTCTGCATGACATCCATCCAGACCAGGTGCCTTACCTGCTCTCATCATCTTAACAGCTGCCTTCACTTCATCCTTCCTTATTTCTCCTCCATTTTCCTCACTCCTCATGGACATTTTCTTAGCACTTCCCATTGCAACTGTCTTTCCCTCACTATCCTTCTTCAGTTAACAACTCCCTAAAATACTCTGCCCATCTTCCTCTTACTGCCTTCTCTTCCATTATCATCTCTCCATCTGCAACTTTTACTTTTTCTTCTCTACTTGATTCGCCTCCTCTTCCTCTCTTAATTTCTTTCCAAAACATCTTTTTATTACTTTCAAAAGTTTCTGTCACACTCTTACCCCATTTCACGTCTGCTCTCCTCTTTGCCTCCTTTACCTTGTGCTTTACTTCTCTTCTCTTTTCTTTGTACCTCTCGTATGACTCTCTCATCCTATTTTGTAACCAATCTGTCAAAGCTTGCTTCTTCTCTTTTGCAACTTTCTTTGTTTCCTCATCCCACCAATCACTACCCTTCCTTCTATTTCCTCTCATCCTTCTTATTCCACACACCATATTTGCACACTTTGTGATTCCCTCCTTGAACCATCCCCATTCCTCCTCCGCTCCTAATTCTACTCTATCCTTCACTCCATCCCACTCCTCTCTCAGCTTCTTGTGCTCCTTCTCCTTTTCCTTCTTATTTAAAGAGTTCACTCTAAGCACCTCCCTACCTTTTGTCCTTTTCCTCTTTCTCCATCTATCCTCCACTCTCAACTTACCTTCCCCTAAAAAATGATCTGATATTCCCCCACTCTCTCCCCTTTGAACATGTACATCCTTAACTCTTCCTATTATACTCCTATCTACCACTACATAGTCCATAAATGCTATCTTCCACCCTTCCATCCATCACCCTCTCCTATGTGTACTTATGCTTGACTTTCTTCCAAAACACAGTATTTGCTATCGACTCTCTAGACACATCACCATCAACTCTCCACTACAATTCTTTCCTGGAACTCCATATTTCTCAACTACTCCAATTGGTTCATTTCCTACCCTAGCATTAAGGTCTCCCAATACTACTACATTGATGTTCCTCCCTAATCCCTCTATGCATTCATTTAAATCTATCCAAAAAGCCTCCCTTTCTTCTACACTTTTCTCACTACCAGGCCCATATGCACTTACAAAAACCCACATCTCCTTTCCCAGTTTCACCTTCATCCACATTAACCTTGAAGAAACCTCCTTCCACTCCACTATACCTTTACTCTCTTCACTTACTAGTATAACCACCCTTTCTCTCCCTCACCCTCTCTTAACTCCTGAGAACCTCCCAACTACACTTCCAAACTCACACTCGCCATTCCCTCTCAACTTAGTTTCACTCAAAGCCAACACATCCATCTTTCTTCTCACAAACATATTACCTATCTCTTCCCTTTCACTCTCATCTGTACCACATCTACGCACATCAAAAGACCCAAACCTTAGGGTGCTAGTTGGAAAACTCCTAGACCCTCTTATGCCTTTACTTTTTTTAGGAATGTCCCCGTAAAATACAACTTGGTAAATACATGTACGATACAACCACACCCCACTCTCCAGAGATACAAATCGCTTCTTTCGCAGATGACATAATTATATGCACACATCATAATACAGGCAGAGCTGCAGAAATAATACAACCATACCTTGATATGCTCAACCTCTGGTTCACTATAGACTTTAAATAGCCCCAACCAAATCCACAGTGATATTTCTCACCAAATGGACAGCAAACAAATATGTTGTACCATGCCTCATAATCAATAACACACTCATACCACACACATCCACTCACCCAAGAGTCTTGGTGTAACATACAATACATCCATGTCATTCAAACAACATATCACAAACATAAAGACAAAATACACATCTAGACAACACAATTAAATGACTCACAGGTACAGCATTCAGACACAAAGATACCATTACAGTATACAAACAAAATATATGCTGAATTATGCAAGCCCTGCAAAGGCCTCTAACCTCACTCAAACACACAACACCCTGCAAACTATACAAAACAAAGCCCCTTTAATAATTACAGGGAGCACAAATACAACACCTACAGACCATCTTCACCATGAAATAAAAGTCTTTAAAGCCAAGGATCACCTTGACATGAACACAGCACACCCACTATACAACTAGGTAAATACATGGCAGACCACCCACACATGCCAAGAAACATCAAAACAAAACTCAAATACCTATATCACACACATATACTTTCTCCTCTTCCTCACAACCACAAGATACCCACCTCCACAAACATATCCATCATCACATTGCTCATGCTCTATCAACAGATTGAAAAACAACACACTATTGCATGCCAGACCCTCTGACATCCATCCTTCTGAATCATCTCCCCCTTGAGAGAATGGAGACCACCTGGCCAGCCACCATCCAGCCCTTCTAAGCTACCACAGGTGAGATGAACACATTGCAGATATCTGTCCAAGATACTTCTCCACATACTATTCAACACATTATGTAAGACTGCATTGTACACAATCACACATGCCAACAACACAACATATATTCTATAAGGGATTTATGGGAAAACCTTGTTCCACCCATGGTGTTCCTCAGGGAGATGGGACTGCTCGGCCAGACAGCCTAGGGAACAACAACAACAATAACATTATCATCCCCCTTATACAGTAGGTAGCCAGCCAGCCAAGGCATGCACCTACCCCACCCCCCACTCCCATCCATCACCCTATTTGTTTCCTATTTACCTTAGCTCCTTGTGGATGATGGGTCAACCCTGTCCCCTACCCACTCCCCAGGTCAGAAGCAATGCAGCAAGGCACAGCACATCCATAGTAAAGCCCTACCATTTCATTTACATGGCAACCCTCCCTCCTCCTCTTATGCAAAAATAGAGAAGTTGAGGAGAAATCCCTTTGGGTTCATTTATATTCCACCCACTCACACCTACCTCACCTCTCCCATCCTTGCTCAACAGACATTCCCCTTTTACTAATCCCCCCCCCCCCCATTTCACCCCATCTATCCATCTCATTCTTGGTCTTCCTCTCAAGTTCACTCCACCACTCCATACATTTAATGAAATAGTGCAGTTAAACCAGCTTTAGCTATTGGCCTCCTGTGGAAGTGCTGTGTCTCACTGCATTGGCTTCAATCATGTGACAGGGGAAAGACTCTTCCTCCAGAAGATGCTGGGGTGGGAGGGGTTTTAAATGGGTTTTGATAAGTATGTAGTCAGAGTGTACTTTGACTTGGCCACCCACCTTATAAGGGCGAAAGGGCTTTTAGCATGTATGTGTAGATATATCTAATCTGAACTTTAGAAAAAATCACTAGAATTAGCTCAAATTATGCCAAAATGAAAACTTTGGTGCATTACACATCTAACATTAAAATAGTAATCAAAAAATGTCACTAAAATTAAGCTCATACAGCATAAAGTAAAATAATAATCAGCCACTAGAAAACTGCAGCACAAATTCAAAAGATTTCCTTACAAATATTGATAGGAAGCCAGCCGATAGGGAAATCTAGATAAGCAGATATTAATGATCTGATATGAAAATACCTGAACACCTCCCACAAGAATTGGTTCCTCGTTTAAGAGCTGGTTTACTTTATGCTGGCGTCTCAAGTGGGAAGACAGTAATGAATTCAGCAACAATAAGTTCTCCAACCTCTGAAAAGTTATGATGAAAAATAAAAATCAAATATTTGTTCAGTGCTGATTTAACCTTAGCATAAGGAAAAAGGGACATATATAAAATGGGATAAGGTGCCTCATAAATGGCTTGGCCTACTATGGTAAATCCAAGTGTGGTAGTCATGTTAGAACTATAGGGAAGTAATCTGACTTTACAACAATTTGTGAGGTGGCTAGTATTCATTACAAACAAAGTTAAAAAAGAACAGTGATAGTGCTCAACGAACAAGTAATTTCAAATTGAAGTATGATAGAGGCACTTAAAAAGTACTAGAAAAAAGTAAACATGCACTCATCTCTACATTGCAAGACACATAAGAGGAAAGCACAATCATGTCTACATATGCTCATACTCACCCACATGCAAATTTGACACATTCTTACTACACCAAGGGGAACCTAAATGATTCAAGAGTTGAAAGGCACCTATCGTAACAGAACAATGAAAAGTAGTACACAGGGTATATCATTGTTGATCCAATCCTGTAGATCATGATTACGTGATTACTATATAATTATGAAATCTAAAAGTGGAAAGCTGGAGAAAACATAAATCCATCCAACAAATTCATTAATACATTATTATCACAATGAAAAGTACAGTAAAGAGTATTGAGTGCCAAGGAAGGGTTAATAATGACCTAATGAAGTTTCTTCATGAATGGTGTATAATATTTTGTCAACCAACACTTACCTCTTGGTCACTGGATGAGCGGGATATGCGACCGACTTCCTCATCTACACAGATGGGTTCAGCTGCCATTAAATCTTTTTCCTCTCTTTCTCTTCCTTCCAAATCCCTGTATAGGTCATCCTTGAGCTCTTCCTCAGCTTGCCACACGACATCCTCTCCTTCCTGCTTGATCAATGTTACTGTGTTTTGCCGAATCAACTTATCCTCAACTATCACAGTCCCCTCTTTTTCTTCCTGAGGTTCATCTGGACCACTAAGTGTTATTGTCCTCTGTCGCACCAAGGAACTTTGGTCAGAATCTTCAAGAATGCCATTTTCATTATTATTTTCAGCCCTTCTGTCTCTCTCTTTTCTCTGTTGCTTTTCTTCCTATGAATCAAAATGAAGTGGAAAATATGAAACAGGTGACAATATTCTATATACATTTACATACATGTCCTCATCAATCTTAAAAACAGCCTTCTCCCAAAGCTATTGTTGCAAGCTGAAATGAAAGACAAATTGTTATATTCAAGTACGTGTCAAATTGTTAGACTCATGAGCTGGTACCAATAGTCAACTTAAGGAAGTTTCTAACAATTCCACATAAATTTCTTCATCTCAACAATCTGCTATATATATCTTTCCTACGGACAAAATACATACATACATACATATACCAAGGCTTTTTCCCCCTTCCAAGGGAGGTAGCCACAAAGGGAAAGGCATAAAAACACTCCCACCCATTTCATCCCTAAATACACTCCACACCCCTCCCACCCTTCCTCTCATCTGAGCACCTCCTGGATGACGGGTCATCCCCGCACCCTGCCCACCGCCCTGGGTCAGAAGCAGTGTCGCAAGACACAGTACATCCACAGCAAGGCCGCTTCATTTAATCGGCGACCCCCCCTTTCCGTCCCCCTTTGCATATAAGGCGAGGACGGGGAGAAATCCCTTCAGGCTGCGTCAAAATTAACTCACACATACTACCCCACCCCCCACCCCCCCGCCCATTCCTCCTCATGCAGTCACATCATCATCCATATACAACCATTCTCCACTCACCTCTGTCTTCCGTCCTCTCCCTTCCTACCTCAACAGACATTCCCCTCTTCCCCAAAGCCCCCTTCACCCCATCCATCCACCTCATCCTAGGACGTCCCCTCATGTTCACTCCCTCCACATCTGCCTTCCATACCTCTTTTACTAGTCTTTCTTCACTCATTCTTTCCATGTGTCCAAACCATCCTAATATTCTTTCATCAACCCTATCTCCCAAATCCTTTTTCACCCCTGTTCTCCTCCTCACCTCCTCATTTCTCACTCTATCCAGCCTAGTAACCCCCACCATACTTCTCAGACACCTCATCTCAAACACATTCAAACTCCTTCTCTCTTCTTCTCTTATGTTCCACGTTTCTGCCCCATACAGTGCTGTTGGCACAATCACTCCTTCATACAGTCTCCTCTTCGCATCCATTCCCAAATGTCTATTCCTCATTACACTCTTTAAACCAAGGCATTTACTCGCTTCTCTCAATCTACATTCTACCTCCACCTTCACTCCACCTTTTCCTGCTACACTTGCACCCAAGTATCTAAAACTATCCACTTCCTCCAGTTGCTCTCCCTTAATGTTCACTTCCAGTCTACTGCCACTTTCACCCCTTGTACATCTCATCACCTTACTTTTACCCATATTTATCTTTAGCTTTCTTCTATCACATACTCTCCCAAACTCTGCCACCAGCTTCCTCAATCCCTCCTCTGACCTACGGACAAAATAATGTACATAAATGATTTGGACAATGGGATTAATGGTGATGTTAGTAAGTTTGTGGACAACACTAAAACAGGATGTCTAATTAGGTCAGGAGATGATGCTAAGATTCTGTATGATGATCTTACCAAACTATTCACATGATCTGTGAAATGGCAAATGTACTTCAACATCTCAAAGTGCAGTGTGTTAAACATAGGGCTACATAACCCCGAAAACAGATATAGCTTAGATAACACTTCTTTAGAGAAAACTGAGTGTGAGACTTGGGAGTTCTAGGGAGGCCTGACCTTAACCCTAGAAAGGAATATGTCCCATTTTGAAATGTTACTGGAAAACCTGTATCCAATTGGCATCACTTGTGGGGAAAAAAAATTGAAACTTTGTCATACTGGAGAACAAAAATAAAATTTCTGGTACCTATACACGTATAAATGAATAATAATTAACTGAAATAAACATAATTGCCAGATAGCAATTTTTTTTGGACGCAAGTGACCGTGAAACTCAAAATCTCCTTAAGCATGTATCCAACTGGAAACTGTATTCCTTACTAGCGTTAAATCTGGGAAACATTGCATTAGCGCCAGGAATAAAGCCAACAGAGCATTAGGTTTCATTGCTAGAACAGTTACAAATACAAATGCAGAGGTAAATATCAAACTCTATCTAATGTTAGTTTGACCCATCCTTGATTGACTATGTGGTACAGTTTTGGTCTCCATCTTATAGAATGGACATCAATTCACTAGAATCAGTACAGAGGAGAATGACCAAAATGATACATGGGCTCAGAAATTTACCTTATGAAGAGAGGCTTAGGCACCTTAACTTACACTCTGGAAAGACACAGAGTGTGGGGTCACCTAATAGAGGTATTCAAGTGGATCAAAGGGTGACACAAACAAGGTCATCATATTAAGATAACAGGGCAGGACTCATAGTAATGGATTTAAATTTGACAAATTTAGACTTAAGAAGGAAATAGGAAAGAATTGGTTTACTATAGGATGGTCAACAAACGGAATAGACTTAGTAACCTTGTAGTGAATGCTGAAACTGTCTGTTGTTTTAAGAAACAGTTAAACAACTTTATGGATGGGGGTGATGACAGGTGGTAATGAACATGGAACTGCCTAGTGTAGGCCTTATGATCTCTTGCAGTCTTCTTCATGTTCATACGCCCTCACCTCCAACCATCGCTGTGACCTCAACTTACTGGCACCCAATCTGGTACCTAGATCTATCAACTTCACAGTTTTCCACCATTTCTTTCTTTTTTCACCCAAGGAGATCTGTCAAACAATTACTGGCCCCCTCAGCCTCCTACCTGTCAGATCTTAAAAGGAAGTGACTACTTCCCTACTCAACAGACACTCACTTTTTGCTCAAAGCCCCTTTCATCCCCATTCATCTCATTTTTGGGTGTCACCTCAAGTTGACTATCTACCTCTGCTCTCCAAACTCTTTCTGCTGAACTTTCTTCACTCATTCATTCCATATGTCCAAACTATCCCATTGATTTTTCATCAGCCCTATCTGCCAGCTCCTTTCAACCCCTGCTCTCATCATTTCTCACTCTATCCATCCTTGTAACCCCGACCAAACTTCTCTGACACTTAATTTCAAACATATTTAAACTTTTCCATTTTGCCTCTTAAATTCATCAACATCAAAAGTGACAAAATTTTCACACTGAATGAGAACCTGACAAGAAATAATGGTCTCACACTGTCAGGAAATAGATTTAATTTGGAAGTGGGTAGAGACAACTTTGCCAACTGTGTAGTTAATGAATGGAATAAACTTCCTGCAGAGGCAGTGTAACATAGTTCAGTTCAAAGCTTTAAGATTAGATAAACACCTAAGCAAGATGCTGTAATGCCTCCCATTTATTTTACATTATTCATTTGTTTGTTTGATATTATTTGTCTATTATTTCCTTGATTATCATTTACTATTATCTATCTGTAAATTTATTATTTAACTTTACAACCCGTGTAAGGGGAAAAAGCCTTTGGTATATGTATGTATCTATGTACCTATTTATTTACCCTGTCTGGGGTATTGGCTGCATGTTGTTATGGCAAAGTAGCATCATTTTGTCTGTGATAGAGGAGGGCTTTGTTCACAGAGAAATGATGAAACTTTTATTTTACTACTACTGTCCCTCTGTTATGCTGTCCCCCAATCCCTTGTTGCTTTCCTGTACCATTTCTCTGAATTTCATTTCCTTGTTTTGCCTACCCTGTGGTGAGGGGAAAAGAATACTGTCACCAAGTATTTCCACTTGGATCGTAAGAGGTGAGAAAAAAGGGACAGGGATTGGGACCAGGCATCCTTCATCCTGTAGCCCCACAGGGGACATTCCTAAAAAAAAGTAAAGGCATAAGAGGGTCTAGGAGTTTTCCAACCAGCACCCTAAGGTTTGGGTCTTTTAATGTGTGTAGATGTGGTACAGATGAGAGTAAAAGGGAAGAGATAGGTAGTATGTTTGTGAGAAGAAAGATGGATGTGTTGGCTTTGAGTGAAAGTAAAATTGAAAGGGAAGGGCGAGTGTGAGTTTGGGAGTGTAATTGGGAGGTTCTCAGGAGTGAAGAGAGGGTGAGGGAGAGAAGGGGTGGCTATGCTAATAAGTGAAGAGATAGGTAAAGGTGTAGTGGAATGGAAGGAGGTTTCCTCAAGGATAATGTGGATGAAGGTGAAACTGGGAAAGGAAATGTGGGTTTTTGTAAGTGCATATGGGCCTGGTGGTGAGAAGAGTGTAGAGAAAAGGGAGGCTTTTTGGATAGATTTAAACAAGTGCATAGAGGGATTAGGGAGGAATGTCAATGTAGTAGTATTGGGAGACCTTAATGCTAGGGTAGGAAATGAATCAATTGATGGAGTGGTTAGGAAATGTGGAGTTCCAGGAAAGAATCGTAGTGGAGAGTTGATGGTGGAGATGTGTCTAGAAAGAGAGTTGATGATAGCAAATACAGTGTTTCAGAAGAAAGTCAAGCATAAGTACACATGGGAGAGGGTGGTGGATGGAAGGGTGGTAGATAGGGCATTAATGGACAATGTAGTGGTAGATAGGAGTATAATAGGAAGAGTTAAAGATGTACATGTGCTAAGGGGAGAGTCGGGGAATATTAGATTATTTTTTGGTGGAAGGTAAGTTGAGAGTGGAGGATAGATGGAGAAAGAGGAAAAGGACAAAAGGAAGGGAGGTGCTTAGAGTGAACTCTTTAAATGAAAAGGAAAAGGAGAAGGAGTACAAGAAGAAGCTGAGAGAAGAGTGGGAGGGAGTGAAGGATAGAGTAGAGCTAGGAATGGGGATGGTTCAAGGAGGGAGTCACAAAGTGTGCAAAGATGGTGTGTGGAACAAGAAGGACAGGAGGAAATAGAAGGAAGGGTAGTGAATGGTGGGATGAGGAAACAAAGAAGGTTGTAGAAGAGAAGAAGTGAGCTTTCACAGATTGGTTACAAAATAGGACGAGAGAGTCATATGAGAAGTACAAAGAAAAGAGAAGTAAAGCACAAGGTAAAGAAGGCAAAGAAGAGAGCAGATGTGAAATGGGGTAAGAGTATGACAGAAACTTTTGAAAGTAATAAAAAGATGTTTGTAAAGAAATTAAGAGAGGAAGAGGAGGCGAATCAAGTAGAGAAGAAAAGGTAAAAGGTGCAGATGGAGAGATGATAATGGAAGAGTAGGCAGTAAGGGGAAGATGGGCAGAATATTTTAGGGAGTTGCTAAATGTGAAGGAGGATAGGGAGGGATAGTTGCAGTGGGAAGTGCTAAGAAAATGACCATGATGAGTGAAGAAAATGGAGGAGAAACAAGGAAGGATGAAGTGAAGGCAGTTGTTGAAATGATGAGAGCAGGTAAGGCACCTCGTCTAGATGGATGTCATGCAGAATATGTGAAAAAAGGAGGTACAGTGATGGTGGACAGGCTGGTGAGGTTGTTTAATGTTTGCTGGAGAGAGGGTACAGTGCCCAAGGACTGCAGGAGTGCCTGTATAGTTCCACTTTACAAGGGAAAAGGGGACAAGTGTGAGTGTAGTAGTTTCAGAGGGATTATCTTGTTAAGTGTAGTTGGGAAGGCTTATGGGAGGATCTTGATTGAGAGGATTAGAAGATGAACAGTGTAGATTTAGGACAGAGGTTGCATAATCAGATTTTTGTGGTAAGACATATGTGTGAAAGCTATAGGAAAAGGTAAGGATGTTTTTTGGGCTTTTATGGATTTATAAAAGGCTTATGACAGGGTAGACAGAAAGGCACTGTGGGAGGTTTTGCAGATATACGGGATTGGAGGAAAGCTTCTATGAGCTGTCAAGAGTTTTTACGAGAGTAGTAGAGCAAGTGTCAGGATTAGAAATGGAGAAAGTGAGTGGTTCAAGGTAAAGGCGAGACTTCGTCAGGGATGTGTTATGTCACCCTGGCTGTTCAACTTAATGAATGGGGTGGTGCGAGAGGTAAATGCAAGGGTGATGGGTCAGGGATTGGAGATGTTTAAAGAAAATGGAGAAAAATGGGAGGTGAGCCAGCTGTTGTTTACGGACGACACTGAGCTTGTAGCAGGATCAGAGGAGGGATTGGAGAAGTTGGTGACAGTTTGGGAGAGTGTGTGAAAGAAGAAAGTTGAAGATAAATGTGGGTAAAAGTAAGGTGGTGAGATGTACAAGGGGTGAAGGTGGCAGTAGACTGGAAGTGAGCATTAAGGGAGAGTGACTGAAGGAAGTGGATAGTTTTAGATACTTGGGTGTGAATGTGGCAGGAAAGGGTAGAGTAGAGGTGGAGGTAGAATGTAGATTGAAAGAAGCGAGTAAATGCCTTGGTGGATTAAAAAGTATAATGAGGAATAGACATTTGGGAATGGAGGCTAAGAGGAGATTGCATGAAGGAGTGATTGTGGCAACAGCACTGTATGGGGCAGAAACATGGAGCATAATAGAGAAAGATAGATGGAGTTTGAATGTGTTTGAGACGAGGTGTCTGAGAATTATGATGGGGATTACTAGGCTGGATAGAGTGAGAAATGAGGAGGTGAGGAGAACTGGGGTGGTAAAGGGAGTTGGGAGATAGGGTGGATAAAAGAGTATTGGGATGGTTTGGACATATGGAAAGAATGAATGAAGAAAGACTAGTAAAAGAGGTATGGAAGGCAGATGTGGAGGGAGTGAACATGAGGGGCGACCTAGGATGAGATGGATGGATGAGGTGAAAGGGGCTTTGGGGAAGAGGGGAATGTCTGTTGAGGAAGGACGGTGCCAAGATAAGAGGGAGGGTAGAGGGTGGAGGAGAGTGGAGTGTATTTAGGGATGGAATGCATGGGAATGGTTTTTATGCCTTTTTCTTTTTGGGTACCTCCCTTGTAAGGGGGAAAAAGCCTTGGTATATGTATTATTTATATTATTATAATTTTTATTTGATTATTTATCATTATATATTTTTTTGCATCTGACCTGATTATGGACTAAAAGGTCTCCTGTCAGCATGCTCCTCCTTTGTAATTCTTTGTAATTCCAAATCTCCACCCAATTACAGTATGTCAGTCCCCTCCTCGATTCAAAATAAATCATGAAGCTTGCCACTAGTACATAAAAAAGTAAATTGTGTAAACACTGATACAGAATTCTGAATGAGTCACCATGACAAATACTCACCTGGGATTGCTGTCTCTCACTAAGCTGTGGTGACTGAGGTGAGCTTAAGTTTTCTGCCTGGTCATGTCTACCCATTGTAGACTTTGGACTTTGCACTTTTGAGGGTGAACACTGAGGTGATGAAGCAACTGAAGATGACTTTGATGGGGATGACTTGGACGGCGATGATTTGGTTGGTGATGATTTGGAAGATGAGGTTTTGTTTGGTGAGGAAGCAGACTGTGATTTTGAAGGACTATATTTAGCCGGGCCTCTTGAAGTGGATCTTGAGCTACTTCCTGACTTAGAAGGAGACCGTGGAGAAGGAATAGATTTGCTGCCAGTGTGAGAGAGTGGTGGGTTGGTTGCTCCTTTAACCTGAGGTGTCTTCTTAGGTGAACTGTACTGACTTGACCTTGATGGTGCTGTCATTTTCCCGGTCTTCCCATTTCCTGCAGCAGACCTATTGACAGGGGTGGGCTCCACTGGTTGCTGCCGTGGGGATGACTGCGACCTGCCCCTGCCTCGTCCAGTCTTCCTATTATCATTATCACTTCCTCTCCCTCTTCCCCCTGAAGAAGATACAGATGAACTGGTCTTTATACCCTTCTTGCCTTCGGGGACATCACGTGGCTCACTGGATGCTTTGGAACTTCTGCCAGGCCGTGGAGCTGCTAATGGTGGCCGAGCACTGGATGGGCGTGATCTCCTAGTTGGTGTTGTTGAAGTACTGCTAGAACCTGTGAAACAAGCTGTATCACTGCTCAGCTATCATATTCATGTTGAGTAAAAAAAAAAAATGAATAAAAAAAATAATGATAAATAAATAAAAAATAAATTACAAGAATATGGTAAAAATATCAAACCACGATTCACATAAAAACTTAAGACTACTCTTAACAGCCTTCCCTATATTACATATATCTGTCGACCCTGTCATATACCTTCTTCAGATTCATAAAAACCCAGATATCTTTGCCTTTTACCAAAAACTTCTTGCATATCTGCCTTACAAACAGAATTTGATCCACACATTCTCTTCCATTTCAAAATCCGCTGTTCATCTCCAATTACTCATTCTGTTTCCTTCCTAATCCTCTCTGTTAATACCCTCCTATTTGCCTTTCCAACTACACTCAACAGATTGATCCCTCTAATATTACTACATTCATATTTGTTCCCTTTTCCTTTGTATAGTGAAACTATAAAAGCACTCCTACAGTCCTCTGGCATAATCCCCTCCCTTGAGCACACATTAAACAATCTCACTACTCAATCCACTATGACTACTCCCCTTTTCATCAGATACTCCACATAACACCCATCTAACCCATGCAGCTTACCAATTTTCATCACTTTCAATGCTCTTTATATATCAACTTTTCTTTCAGCTCTTCCACTTTCTTCTTCCATCGCAGTCATTTTTCTGGCATCTCCCACCGCCAAAATCAGTCCCTCCCACTTCCTCCACGTTCAACAAATTGCTGAAATACTCTACTCGCCTTCCCTTTACTGTCTTCACAACATCTTTACTTTTTCTTCTTTACCTTATTTCCCCCTCACTCTCCTCAATTCCAAAACATTTTATAATTTTCAACTTTATCAAACACTTACCCCATTTTACATCTGCTCTCCTCTTTGCTTCCCTCACCCTAGGCTTCACTTCTCATCTATTCTTCTGCGTCTCTCATATGTTTCCTTGGTTCTATTTTGCAACCAATTCTCATAAGCTCACTTCTTTTCTACCACCACCGCTTTTATCTCTTCATCCCGCCGTTTGTTTCCTCTCCTGTCAACTCCCTCCCTCCCCCATCATCATCCCACATGCTGTCTTAAGACACTTCAGGGACAGAAGTAATCACCAAGTTAATAGTGGGTGGTGAGGTCCTTATGGAGGCCTCAACTCTGGCAGAAATAATGAAAGGAAGTTTACAATCTATCTTCACAAGAGATCAATTTTCTGGGTCAAAATGAGGAGAGCAAAAACTCAGGTTTAAAAGATATTAATTTACAAGTTTGGGTAGTACTCAATCTTTTGGGATCAATGGATGTGACAAAAACTTCAGGACCTGATGGAATCACGAACTGGATACTTAAAGAATGTAAGGAACAACTAGCAGACAAGATTCACAGTCTAATTACTACATAGCCTATTAAAGCCCTATCTACCTCCCATCCATCCACCACCCTCTCCCATGTGTACTTATGATTGACTTTCTTCCTAAACACTGTATTTGTTATTATCAACTCTGTTTCTAGACACATCTCCACCATCATGTCTCCACTATTTCTCCTAGAACTGCAGACAATGCAAAAATCATGAGAATGAAAAATAAGGAGGACTGTAGACTATTGCATAAAGATCTAGACACTATTTTTGCAAGGAGCCAAGAATGGGAAATGAATTTAAAAAAAAGGGGGCAATAGTAGAAGACCATCCTTCACCCCTTTCATATGATGATGCCTACACAGGCATCATGGGGCATGAGTCGGTATGCAAAGATGCCGGCATTGGCCTCTTGATTATATTCATTTTGTAGTTGTAGCTGAGTAATCCCTGTATTCTGTGAAATGGTTTGATCATATTTTCTGTGGTTATCAATATTCAGAGTGAATGAGACCAAGTATTACAGCTGTAACTATATACTTTATAATGCATGTATTGTGATGCATTATCATACATCAGGCAGCCAATGTTGCCTGCAAGAATCTTATTTGTATTAAGAGGTTACAAGTATTCCTTGGAGATAAATTTGTGAGTGTTGAGGAAAGACAACCTGTCACATGACAGACATATCAGTAGGATTATGGGAGAGACTTACAAACTGCTGCAGAAGATTACAGTGCCTTTTCACTATACGGTGCTCTACATAGGATTGGTCCACCAGGGCTGTGGTGGAGCAATGCAATGTTGAAAATGGAAACACCCTTAAGGAGGGGTACATTTTCGCGCCATTTGAATATGCTGCCTATCATCGTAGTATTGTGGGCAGAGCTAATTATCCTGCCAGAAACCAACACACTCAGTTGTTGTCTTGCCACTGTGGGGGGAGGATTTGTGTTACAAGTGTCCCATGTGTCCCCAACTCTCAACCCCCACCGCTGTCTCTTCTAACCCCTTCAGTGTTGTGAATATGGGGTCTAGTAACGATTTATCACAGGAAACCACTGCCCAGATTGTAGTCCCAAGAAAATCAGGTGATACAACCAAGGGATAGCCTCTGTTTAAGGGTGAGAAGAGGCTTCTTGATGGGTCAGTGACTGGTGTACCTAAGCACCATAATCCTACAATTCAAAGTTTGGACTGACACCTTGCCAAACAATTCAGGGTTACCTTCCTTGATTTTCCTTGCAATCACTCATGGATTAGACTCAACATGACCTTTTACAATTGTCTAAGCCCTTTTATTCCTTTTCAGTGCCTTTCCAGGCCTCTTTTTCTGAGTGGGAGTGGAGAGGCCACTCTCTCAGTGAAACTTGGCAACCCAGCATCTAACTTTGTGAACACACACCAACCTGTTCAGCTACTTCCTTCATTGCACAATCATATTTCTTTAGGGCTACGATCTGGGCAATGGTTTCCTGTGATAAATCCTTACCAGAGCCCATATTCACAACATTGGGCGGTTAAAAGAGGTAGCAGTGAGGGTCAAGAGGTGGGGTACAGGACACATGCAGCACAAATCCTCCATGATGGCAAGACAACAACTGTGTTGGATTCTGGTGGGATGATTAGCTCCACCCACAATGCTATGATGGTAGGTGGTACATTCAAATGGCATGAAAATCCATCCCCCTTAAGGATGTTACCATTTTTAACATTGCATTGGTCAACCATGGCCTTGGTGGATCCTATGTCAAGCACTGTATGGATGAAGAGATAATGAAAAGACTCATAGGAACCCTGATCCGTCCAAGAATGGAATATGTGTCAGTGGTATGGTCTCCACATAGAGTGAAGGATAAAAGCAAGATCGAGAGAACACAAAGGGCAGCAACCAAACTGGTCCCTAGCCTGGCAAATAATAAATCATACGAGTTGAAACTTAAAGCACTGGGTCTACCAACTTTGAAATATTAAGGAGAAAGAGGCAATACTACTACAGTATTCAGATCACTAATGGGGACAGATTGCAGTGACAGAAGAGATCTCTTGATTAATGACAGGAGGGCTTTAAGAGGTCATGGGAAAAAATTAATAAAGTGTCTTAAGGATGTTCAGAAATGCAGTTTTCCATTAGATGCACAAATACTTGGAATAGCTTAGAGGGTGATATGGCCTATGCTGGAACAATGCATGAATACAAATCTAAATATGATATTTAGAAAACAAGGATGTAGATTAAGTTGGAATTGTACGTGAATTTGAGGCTATGATAAATTGGAGAGTAGGAGATGGGAACCAACAAGCATTGCTCCTTTCCTATATACTACAATTAGGTCAATACATTTAGACAGACGTCCAAACTTTCTTCCCAGAGAGACCTATGGAAGGGCACGAAGACTACTACCAGGCGTTGTGAAGGTGCAGGATTCGTTAAAGAATCTGGAGTATACAATTACTACCAAGTTCATTAAGTGACTACATTTCCAGTAATCTATGCTAAATAAACATGAAAAACCAGTGCTAAATAATCACAAGTTCTATAGTTTTACTGACTTGAGGTTGTGTGCCGCTGAAGTGGGTGTGGTGTCCGTGGTTCTCGTATGCTTGCAGAAGATTGCTTGAACATTCTTATACGCTCAGCCTCCTGTAAATCTAGAAGCTCCTGTTGAATGGATGCCAATTCTAGTCGGAGACTCTCCAGTTCCCCACTTGAAACAAGAATAAATAATTGCAAATAAAGTATACATATATATATGCACACATGCATTGAATACATATAATGCAAGAAAGGGACAGATGGGCAGACTGTACTTTCCTGGACCTACAAAAGGCATTTGATAAAGTATCACACAAAAAACTATTAAGAAAACTTGAAACAACAGGAGGCGTACAAGGAAAATTATTGAAATGAATGGTAGATTTCTTGCATGGGAGAAAAATGAGAGTGGTGCTCAGAGATAAAAACTCTACCTGGGAAAAAATGATAAGCAGAGTCCCACAGGGTTCAGTATTGGCCCCAATAAGGTTTACTATACATGTAAATGACATGGATAAAGGTGTATAATATTTCATGAACTTCTTTGCAGATGATGCAAAAGAAGGAAGTTCAAAATAAATGTGGGTAAAAGGTGATGAGATGTACAAGGGGAGAATGTGGCAGCAAATTGGAAGTGAGTATTAAAGGAGAGAGACTAAAGAAAGTGGATAGCTTTAGATACTTGGGTGTGAATGTGGCAGGAAGAGGAGTGGAGGTGGAAGTAGAATGTAGATTGAGAGAAGCAAGTAAATGCCTTGGGGGATTAAAAGTGTAATGAGAAACAGACATTTGGGAATGGATGGTAAGAGGAGATTGTATGCAGGAGTGATTGTGCTGACAGCACTGTATGGAGCAGAAATATGGAACATATGAGAAGAGAGGAGTTTGTGTTCAAGATGAAATACCTGAGAAGTATGGTAAGGTTTACTATGCTGGGTAGCATGAGAAACAAGGAGGTCAGGAGGAGAGGTGGTGTGGTAAGGGAGTTGGGAGATAGAGATGATGAAAGAGTATTGGGATGGTTTGGGCATATGAAAAGAATGAGTAAAAAAAGATTAGTAGATGAGGTGTGGGAGGCATAGGTGGAAAGAGTGAATATGAGGGGACAACCTGGGATGAGATGGATGGGATAAAAAGGGCATTGGAAAAGAGGGGAATGTCTGTTGTGGGAGGAAGGGAGAAGACAGAAGATAGGGTTAAGTGGATAATGGTTGTGTATGGATGATGCGGTGTTGCATGGAAGGGAGTGGGTGGGGGATTGGTAGGGTAAGGGATTATGTGTGAATGATATTTTGATGCAGCCTGAAGGGATTTCTTCCCGTTTTCTCTTTTTCTGCATGAGGGGATGGAGAGTGGGGGTCACAGCCTTGCTGTGGATGTGCTGTATCTTACTGCATTGCTTCTGATCCAGGGCAGTGGGGAAGATGCAGGGATGACCTGTCATCCAGTTGGAGCCAAGATAACAGGAGGGGGGTGAATGGGAGTGAGGTATGTGGGGATGGAATGGGAATGGATTTTATGTCTTTGTTTTTTTGGCTAACTCTCTTGTACATGCATACATATACCAAAGCCTTTTCCCCCCTTATAAGGGAGGTACCCAAAAAGAAAAAGGCATAAACACCACTCCCACCCATTCCATCCCTATCACACTCTACTCCCATCCACCCTCTTATCTTGGCACCTCCTGGATGACGGGTCATCCCTGCATCCTGTCCACTGCCCTGGGTTAGAAGCAGTGTTACAAGACACAGCATATTCACAGCAACCCCCTCTCTCCGTCCCCACATTCAAAAAAAGGAGAAGATGGGGAGAAATCCCTTCGGGCTGTGTCAAGTTTTTTTCACACATACTACCTCACCCCCCATCCCCCACCCATTCCCCTTCATGCATCACATCATCCATATACAACCCTTCTCCATTCACCTGTCTTTTGTCCTCTCCTGTCCTTCCTCAACAGACATTCCCCTCTTCCCCAAAACCCCTTTTACCCCATCTATCTATCTCATCCTAGGTCGCCCCCTCATGTTCACTCCTTCCACATCTGCCTTCCATACCTCTTTTACTAGTCTTCCTTCACTCATTCTTTCCATGTGTCCAAACCATCTCTTCAACCCTATCTCCCAACTCCCTTTCCACTCCTGTTCTTCTCCTCACCTCCTTATTTCTCACTCTATCTAGCCTAGAAACGCCCATCATACTTCTCAGACACCTCATCTCAGACACCTCATATCAGACACCTCATCTCAAACACATTCAAACTCCTTCTCTCTTCCTCTCTTATGTTCCATGTTTCTGCCCCATACAATGCTGTTGGCACAATCACTCCTTCATACAATCTCCTCTATTTCTCATTACACTTTTTAATCCACAAAGGCATTTACTTGCTTCTCTCAATCTACATTCTACCTCCACCTCCACTCCTCTATTTCCTCCCACATTTGCACCCAAGTATCTAAAACTATCAACTTCCTTCAGTCTCTCTCCCTTAATACTCACTTCCAGTTTGCTGCCACTTTCACCCCTTGTACATCCCATCACCTTACTTTTACCCACATTTATCTTCAACTTCCTTCTTTCACACACTTTTCCAAACTCTGTCATTAATTTCCTCAATCCCTCCTCTGATCTTGCTACAAGTGCAGTCTCTTCTGCAAACAACAGCTGGTTTACCTCCCACTTTTCTCCATTTTCTTTAACCATCTCCAATCCCTGACCCACCACCCTTGCATTTACCTCTCGAACCACCCCATCCATGTATAAATTGAACAGCCAGGGTGACATAACACATCCCTGACGAAGTCCCACCTTTACTTCAAACCACTCCCTCCCTCCATTTCTAATCCTCACACACGCTCTACTACTCTCGTAAAACCTCTTGACTGCTCTTAACAGCTTTCCTCCTATCCCATATTTCTGAAAAACCTTCTACAGTGCCTTCCTGTCTACATTGTCATAAGCCTTTTCCAGATCCATAAAAGCCCCAAAAAAATCCTTACCTTTTCCTATAGCTTTCTCACATATCTGTCTTACCACAAAAATCTGATCTATGCAACCTCTACCCGTCCTAAACCCACACTGTTCCTCACCAATTACTCCCTCTCTTCCTCTCCAAATCTTCTCAATCAACACGCTCCCATAAGCCTTCCCAACTACACTTAACAATCTAATCCCTCCAAAACTACACTTGTCCCCTTTTCCCTTGTAAAGTGGAACTATACAGGCACTCCTCCTGTCCTCTGGCACTCTACTCTCTCTCCAACAAACATTAACTTCACCAGCCAGTCCACCATCACAGTACAGCCAGTCCATCATCACAGTACATCTTTTTTCAGACATTCTGCATGACATCCATCCAGACCAGGTACCTTACCTGCTCTCATCATCTTAGCAACTGCCTTCTCTTCATCCTTCCTTATTTCTCCTCCATTTTCCTCACTCATCACGATCATTTTCTTAGCACTTCCCACTGCAACTACCTTTCCCTCCCTATCCTCCTTCACATTCAGTAACTCCCTAAAATACTCTGCCCATCTTCTTCTCACTGCCTTCTCTTCCATTATCATCTTTCCATCTGCAACTTTTACTTTTTCTTCTCTACTTGATTCGCCTCCTTTTCCCCTCTTAATTTCTTTCCAAAACATTTTTTTTATTACTTTTAAAATTTTCTGTCATACTCTTACCTCATTTCACATCTCTCTCCTCTTTGCCTCCTTTATCTTATGCTTTACTTCTCTTCTCTTTTCTTTGTACTTCTCATATGTTTCCCTTGTCCGGTTTTGTAACCGATCTGTGAAAGCTCGCTTCTTCTCTTCTACAACCTTCTTTGTTTCCTCATCCCACCATTCACTACCCTTCCTTCTATTTCCTTCCATCATCCTTGTTCCACACACACCTTGTGACTCCCTCCTTGAACCATCCCCATTCCTCCTCCACTCCTAGTTCTACTCTATCCTTCACTCCCTCCCACTCCTCTCTCAGGTTCTTCTTGTACTCCTTTTCTTTCTCATTTAAGCAGTTTACTCTAAACACCTCCCTACCTTTTGTCCTTTTCGTCTTTCTCTATCTATCCACCATTCTCAACTTACCTTCCACCAAAAAATGATCTGATATTCCCCCGCTCTCTCCCCTTAGAACATGTACATCCTTAACTCTTCCTATTTCGCTCCTATCTATCACTACATAGTCCATTAATGCTCTATCTACCACCCTTCCATCCACCACCCTCTCCCATGTGTACTTATACTTGACTTTCTTCATAAATGCTGTATTTACTATCATCAACTCTCTAGACACATCTCCACCATCAACTCTCCACTACGATTCTTTCCTGGAACTTCACATTTCCCAACCACTCCATCTATTGGTTCATTTCCTACCCTAGCATTAAGGTCTCCCAATACTACTACACTGACTTTTCTCCTTAATCCCTCTATGCACTCATTTAAATCTATCCAAAAAGCCTCCCTTTCTTCTACACTCTTCTCACTACCAGGCCCATACGGACTTACAAAAACCCACATCTCCTTTCCCAGTTTCATCTTCATCCACATTAACCTTGAAGAAACCTCCTTCCACACCACTACACCTTTCCCTATCTCTTCACTTACTAGTATAGCCACCCCTTTTCTCCCTCCTCTCTTCACTCCTGAGAACCTCCCAACTACACTCCCAAACTCACAATCATCCCTCCCTTTCAACTTAGTTTCACTCAAAGCCAAAACATCCATCTTTCTTCTAACAAACATACTACCTATCTCTTCCCTTTTACTCTCATCTGTACCACATCCACACACATTGAAATACCCAAACCTTTGGGTACTGGTCGGAAAACTCCTAGACCCTTTTATGCCTTTACTTTTTTTAGGAATGTCCCCTGTGGGGCTACAGGGAGAAGGATGCCTAGTCCTAATCCCTGTCCCGTTTTTCTCACCTTTTATGATTTAAGTGGGAATACGTGGTGGCAGCATTCTATCTCCCACCACAGGGTAGGCAAAAAAGGAAATGAACATTTAGAGAAATGGTACAGGAAAGCAACAAAGGGTTGGGGGACAGTGTAACGGAGGGACAGTTGCAGTATAATAAAAGTGTCATCATTTCTCTGTGAGCAGAGTCCTCCTCTATCACAGACAAAATGATGTGTGGCTCTGGTCCATAGGAGCGCCCCATATAGATCCTAAAGTACTGCATGCTACTTTGCCACAATAACATGCAGCCAATACCCCCCTTGTGAGGAGGAAAAAGCTGTTGGTATATTTATTTACCTAGCTGTATTACACGGGAAGGGAGTTATGCTTGTGGTGACCCATCTTTATATCTTTCAGCATAAATTTTTTTCTTAACCTCTTCACTCCGGGCCAAAATCTCGCGGGCAGCATTAGCTGCCAGACGTACGATGTGTCGTAATAATACTCGCGTCATAAAATATAGTCACTGCTTATATTGATCGTTCTCTCTTTCACCCGTGAATTTTGATAACCATAGAAAATGTGATGAAGACAGTTTAGAGAGTATGTCATTACGTAGGGGCAACTACAATAAATATAATCACATTTTTTTTTTTTTTATTACACCAAGTGGCTATTGTTCTTACGTCAAGATGTCACTTTGCAGTTTCCTTATCACTAAATTCTTTGTTTATTTCATCGATTGTTGTTACTGATCGTGCAAATATAATAATTGAAAGAAAGATACAAAGACTTTCGGTCACATTAACTATGATACTCCCTTCCCATATGTAAACAACCAGGCAGCTGTTGTAAACAGATGAATGTAGAGATAGTAGGGAGGAATTGATGGTGGGAGTAGGAGGCACTAAGAAAACGATGTTGATGGAAGAGGAAAATGGAGAAATAAGAAAAGATGTGGCATAAAGAGTTTTGAAAATGATAAGAACAGTAAGGCACCTGGGTTGGATGGACGTCATGTGCAGTGTCTGGAGAAGGGAGGTACAGTAATGGTGAAGTGGCTAGTCACATTATTTAATATGTGTCTGAGGGAGGGGGAAGTGCCAGAGGATTGGAGTGCCTGTATAGTCCTGCTTTACAAAGGAAAAGGGGCAAATTTGAGTATAGCAGTTTTAGCAGGATCAGTTTGTTGAGTGTAGTTGGGAAAGCTGGGAGGGTTTTAATTGAGAAGATTAGGAGAGGAACAGAGGGAGTAATTGGTGAGGAACAGTGTGGGATTTGCATAGGTAGGGGTTATGTAGATCAGATCTTTGTGGTAAGGCAGATCTGTGAGAAAGTTTTAGCAAAATGTAAGGATACATTTTGGGCCTTTATGGATTTAGAAGAGGCTTATGACAGGGTAGGGAGGAAGGCACTGTGGGAGGTATTGCAGATATATGGGATTGGGGGAAAGCTTTTAACCCCTTCCATACGGTGCCGCCTACATAGGCGTCATGAGGAGCGAGTGGATTCGCGATGCTGCCATATCGGCGTCTTGATTATATTTATTGTAGTTGCCCCTGTGTTTTTACATTCTCCCAAATGTGCCCTGAATCCCATTCTCTGTAGTTTTCAAAATTCGTGGGTGAAAGAGAGAACGATCGATATAAGTGGTGACTATATTTTATGATGCGAGTATCATTACGACACATCATACGGCTGGCATTGGCTGCTGCCCGCGAGATTTAAGTCCCGCAGTGAAGTGGTTAAACATTCAAGATTTTTTACAAGAGTAGTTGAGCCTGTATTTGAATTAGAAATGGAGAGAATGAGCATTTAAAATAAATGTGTGACTGCATCAGAGCTGTGTCATGTTGCCATAGCTGTTCTATGTATACTTGATGGGAAAGTTTGGGAGGTAAATGTGAGAGTAAGAGGCTGGGGATTGGAGATGGTTAAAACAATGGAGAAAAGTGGGAAGTGAACATGTTTTTTGCTGATGACACTGTGCTTGTGGCAGGGTTTGAGGGGGGATTAAAGCAGTTAGTCATGAAGTTTGGGAAGGTATGCAATGGAAAAAGTTGAAGGTAAATATGAGTTAAAGTAAGATGTGCAAGGGGAGAAGATGGCAGCAAGTTGGAGAGAGGCTGGAGGAAGTGAATAGTTTTAAGTACTTGGGTCACATGTAGCAAGAGAGGTAGGAGTGGGGATTTAGGTAAATTGTAGGTTGATCTATCTATCTGTACACCAAGGGCTTTGTCCCCCTTACAAGGGAGATAGCCAAGTCAAAAGGCAAGTACCCACTCTCACCCATTTTAGTCCCACCCATTCCATTCCCATCCACCACCCTCTCTTCCCTCTTATCTTAGCTCCTAATGGATGACGGGTCATCCCTGTATCCTGCCCACTGCTCTGGGTCTCATACAGAAAACAGAGATGGGGAGAAATCCTTTCAGGATATGTGAAAATATCATTCATACACAACCACTCCCTACTGCCTCATCCCCCACCTTCTCCCTTCCTTGCATCAAAGTATCATGCATCTACAGCTATTCTTCACTTACCTAGATTGAAACAAGCAAGTAAATGCCTTGGGGGTTTAAAAAGTGTCATGAGAAATAGGTCTCTGGGAATGGATGCAAAGAAGTTATACGATGGGGTGATTGTCCTGACAGAACTGTATGGGGCAGAGACTTGGAATTTAAGAGAGGCAGATAAGAAAAGTTTAAATGTGTTTGAGATGGAATTTCTGAGAAATATGGTAGGGGATACAAGGTTGAACAGAGTGAGAAACAGAGGTGATAAGAACTGGGGTGGAACAGGTGGTGGAAGATTGGGCTGATGAAAGAGTATTGGGATGGTTTAGACACACGGAAAGAATGAGTGAAGAAAGATTAGTAAAAGAGACATAGAAGGCAGAGGTTGATGGAGTGAACTTGAGGGGACAACAGAGGATGAGATGGATGGATGGGGTGAAAGGGGCCTGGAGTAAAAGGGGAACATCTGTTGAGCAAGGGAGAGGGCAAGGGATAGCCTGGGTGAGTTGAGAATGGCTTTGTGTGGATATCATGTTGTAGCTTCAAGGGATTTTCTCCCCATCTTCTCTCTTTTCTATGTCTGTCAAGCAAGGATGGGAGGGGATGGGGACAGCCCAAAGGGGCTTCTCCTTGTCTTCTCTATTTTCCACATGAGGGGACAGAGAGGGGGTTTGTCATGTAAGTGAAGCAGCCTTGCTGTAGATGTGCTGTGTCTTGGTGCATTGCTTCTGACTTGGGCATAGGGCAGGAGACAAGGATGACCCTTCATCCACATGGAATTAAGATGAGAGGGAAACAAGGGTGGTGGGTGGGAGTGAGATGGGTGGGAGTGTGTGTATTTGACTTGGCTACCTCCCTTTCATGGGGGAAGAAGCCTTTGGTAGAGAGATTGATGGCTAGAAGCAAATACCACACCAACACCAAAAAATTATGTCACATTATTTTCCACACTGAACCACTACACTACATCATGACTCACTCCTTCTTCTGGGCAGCTTCCTTATAAAATATGCGGTCATCCTTAAGAGTTGCAACAAGTTCCTTCAGACCAGCACGTTCCCTATGCCATTCAACCTCCCGTGCTTGCAACTCGGCAATACGTGCCTGCAAAAAAACAATAAAAAGAATTATCTACATGCCATTACAGCAACATAACAAAGGAGATAATCTGGCTCAGTATATTCCTTGGGGATGAAGATCTCTGCCATTAGAGATCCTAGGCAAGAGCTGAATATACATCTTCCTTCAGGGTTTCATTTTGATTTTCTACCTGTTTGTAGATGTCTATGACTTTCTACCTGCTCCATTTATTCTCCAAGCAAATGTATATAAACCTTGTACCTTCTGCTCTTTTTGGGGCAGAAACATTGAGTGTAGAAGAGTAAGATATCAAATGCATTTGAGATGAAATGTTTGACAAATATGGTACGGGTTACAAGGCTGGATAGAGTGAGAAATGAGAAGGAGAGTGGGGGTGGAAAAGGAGTTGGGAGATAGAGCTGATGAAAGAGTATTGGGATGGTTTGAACACATTGAAAGAGTTAGTGAAGAAAGATTAGTAAAAGAAGTGTAGAAGGCAGAGGTGGATGGCCTGAACAGGAGGGCAACGACCAAGGATGAGATGTATGGATGGGGTAGAAGGAGCACTGAGAAAGAGGGGGATATCTGTTGAGGAAGGGAGAAGACAGAAGATAGGGGAGATTGGTGAATAGTTGTGTTTGGATGATGTCGTGATGCATGGAAGGGAGCGGGTGGGGGATGAGGGTTAGGGAGTGGTTATGTATTTACCTAGTTGTATTATATGGGAAGGGAGCTATGCTCGTAGTGACCTGTCTTTGTATCTTTCAGCATCAAGTTCTTTCTTAAAATCTTGAATAGTGTTTGCACACACTGTTTCTTTATCCAAGTTATTCCAGATATCCAGCACTCTGTGTGGGAAGCTATTTTTTTCAGATATCTTCTATAGTTATCCTTTTTGAGTTTCTTTTCGTGTCCTCTTACTTTTCCATTGTCATTTTTTAGTAAATCATCCCTATCAAGGATTTCCATTCTTTTCATGATTCTATAGTTAGTATATCACCTCTTTCTCTTCTCTGCTCCAGTGTTGGTAGTCCCAATTTGGATAATCTTTGTCCGTTCATTTGGACAGAGCTGGAGCCAACTTTGTCGTTGCTCTCTGTATTCTTTCTAATTTCCTTATATTCTTTTTTAGTACTGGGTGTCCATACTGTTGCTGCGTATTCCAGTTTTGGTCTTATTAATGTAACTAATATTTCTTTAATAATTTCTTCATCCAAATAGTCAAATACTACTTTCATTGACCTTAATAGGCTGAAGGTTTCTCTGACTATTTTGTTGATATGTTTATCTGGTGTCATGTCTTTGCTGATTATAATCAGCAAAGACATGACACCGGAAAAATGAACTCGGAAAGAGATCTTGGAGTAATAATTATTACTCCAAGATCTCTTTCCGAGTTAAAAAAAAATTTTCACCAATTTTATAATTTTTTTATAATCTGTTTTTACATTTTCCAAACTCCATTATACTACATTTCTTGATATTGAAGTTCACTTTCCACTTTTGAGTCCATTTCCAGATTTTGTCAAGGTCTCATTTTAATGATTCAGTCCTCCTCTGTTCTTACTTTTAGTATTTTAGCGTCATCTGCGAAGAAATTCATATAACACTCAACTCCTTCATCCATGTCATTTAGATGTATCAATTTTCAGTTTTCTTCTTCAGCAAACTTTATCAAATTCACTCACCAACTAACCTTCTCAAGCCATCCTCCATCCCTGCTTACAGAATATCATCAAGCCAATAAGTAAATAATATTTATTAAATCACATAAAAATTAAAGTAAATCATATATACCAAGGCCTTTTAATTCTTACCAAGGTGGCCAACTCAAGAGCACAAACCTATATACACAATTAAAAGCTATTTTTATGTAAGTAGCAGTTGCCAACAAGACTGACAAGTTAAACACCATATGAGGATGGAGCCTTTTATTTGTACGACGTTTTGCTTATTACAGCTTTTTCAAATATCTGAAAAAGGTACTTGAAAAAGCTGTAATAAGCAAAACATTGTACAAATAAAAGGCTCCATCCTCGTATGGTCTAAAACCTATTTATCACCTCTCCAATCTCAGCCAGCACTTTACAAATCAAGGGTCTTCACTGTCCCTTGTCAACAAGGGTCAGTTCCTCTGCAGCAGGGTGTGATTGGTAGAGTACTTTACCATAACCACCACTTCATACTACCTCCCTACGCAGATGGCACCGATCCCCAAGGAGGAGCTACGCCTACCTGGGGGAGTACCACAATCCTTTTTTTCCAACACACAATGTTACGTTTTTTCTGCACTGAGGGGTCATTTTCCGGCGATCACCCCTCTTCTTCTACTTTTAGCCGGAGATGTAGAGAGCAATCCTGGGCCCACCACAAAATACACATGCCCAACATGCTCTAAACCCATTACTTCGAGCAGACAGACAAAGGGCTCAGTTCAGTGCAATATGTGCAAAAACTGGGCCCACCTCACTTGTACAACACTTGCTGACACAAACCAATACACAAACACTT
This sequence comes from Oratosquilla oratoria, assembly GCF_046742065.1. NCBI lineage: Eukaryota > Metazoa > Arthropoda > Malacostraca > Stomatopoda > Squillidae > Oratosquilla > Oratosquilla oratoria. The sequence goes on from NC_134806.1 coordinate 48,774,621, forward strand.
GGACATGTTCTACCTGCCCTCCAGTAACCCCAATCCCACCTCCCCAACCACAGCCAACACCCTTACCCACTCCCAATTTCCCTTTGCCCTTACCCCCGATTAGTACTCCCCTTCCTTTGTCCCCGATCTCTCCTTTCCCCCCCTCTGACCCAGATCCTACACCTTCCCCACAACCACCCCAACCACAACCCCAAACGGCAACAAACAACACAAACAAAACACACAACAACAACAAAATACAACACAACATTGACGGTATTAACACTAAAAAACATGAACTTGAACACTTTCTTAAACAACACAACATACACATTGCAATTCTACAAGAAACAAAATTAAGACACTCACACAAAACACCATCATTTCATAATTACACCACCATCAGACAAGACCGGACTGACGGCAATGGCGGTGGACTCATCACCCTGATCCACCATTCCATCTGTTTTGTGGACACAAGTGCCACAACCAAAATTCTCCTCCCTACCACAGATAACACAACAGAAACCCAATCCATTCGTATCCGCACAGGCAACAATTCAACACTAACAATAGTTAACATGTACATTCCCCCCCAATCATCCCCCACAGTTCCAAACACCTTCAGACCTCAACTCAGCCAACTAACCTCAATCCCCAACCTGATCATGGGTGGTGACTTCAACGCCAAGTCGTCTGCCTGGTTTGTCGACAACCCTGACACAGACAGAGGGCTTGATATACAGACTCAATTCGACTCATTGACTATCATGAACAACACGCATAATCATACACATATCCCATACCAAGCCCTCTACACTCCCTCCTCTCCTGATATCACCTTTTGCTCCCCCTGCCTAACCCCAACAACATCATGGAGAGTGGTCGGAGCCCTTGGTTCTGACCACCTTCCAATCATCATCACCACCAAAACAAGATGCACCCCAGCTGGCCACAGACACACTTACACCAATTACAAGAGAGCTAACTGGGAAGCCTTTAATGAAGAGACAGAACAACATTTTGAAACACTTAACAGTACACCAATCACAAACATAAACAATGCTGTGCACGCTTTTAATACAATCATACAAAACGCAGACAAGAGATACATCCCGAGAGGCAACAGAAAATCACACAACCCCAACTTCACACCAGAAATCCAAGGCCTCATCAGACAACGTGACACACTTAAACACGATACCCCCACACCTATCCCTCAAAACATAGCAGACCAAATACAAACACTAAACACTGTGATTGCCAATAAAATACATGAACAAAAAACACAAAATTGGCAAAAACTTTATCAATACACTTGATCACAAAACAAACACCAGCAAATTGTACAAAACACTCAACAGCATCACACTATCCAACACTAACACTACACGATCTCACGCAGCAATAATCACAACAACAGATAATCTACCCTCAAACAGACAACAAGCAAACGCACTCAAACGTCATTTTGCACAGACGAGCCATCTTACATCTCACCCTGACGACCGACGCACCATTCGACGTAAGAAAGACTTCCCCACAGACTCAGACTATACACCCTTCATAGACAGTCAGACAAAACTCATAATGCATAGTCTCAAGCACTCATCTGCCTGTGGCCCTGATAACATAAGCAACATCCACCTAAAACACATTGGACCACAAGGTATACACGCACTCACAAACATTGCAAACTACAGCTATTCACACAACACTATACCCGACATCTGGAAGCATGGTAAAATAATCACCATTCCAAAACCGAACAAAGACCCAACAATCCCAACATCGCACCGCCCAATCACACTTCTCTGCACCCCCTCTAAAGTCATTGAACGCCTAATACTTAAATTTGTCACACCATATATTCCCCTTGCTGACTCACAACACGGTTTTAGGCCACTACACTCCACAAACACTCTTCTGACAAACCTCACACAAAGAATTTTAGATGGCATCAATTCAGATAGGCCCCACCACAGAACACTTCTTATAACATTGGACATTAGTAAAGCTTTTGATGCTATCCCCCGCCACAACCTAACAAATAAAATATATAACACAGACATGCACAATAACACCAAAAGATGGCTGGCCAATTATCTGGCAGGCAGGAATGCTCATGTGTCATATAATGGCCAATCATCGCACATCAGAAACATTAAGAACGGAGTACCACAGGGCTCAGTTCTATCCCCCACATTATTTAATCTATACATGCATGACTTACCCACACTAGACACCTCAGAAATACAAATCTCTTCCTACGCAGACGACATAACAATCACATGCACACATCGTAACACAGACAAAGCTGCAGAAATAATCCAGCCTTACCTTGACACACTCAACACATGGTTCATCACAAACAGACTCAAAATAGCTCCAACCAAATCTACAGCAACACTTCTCACCAACTGGACAAAATAACACAAATACATACCTCATCTCTACATCAACAACACTCTAATACCACACACAAACACACCGAAAATTCTTGGTGTAACATACGATACATCCATGTCTTTCAAACAACACCTCACAAACATAAAAAACAAATGCACACCTAGACTTAACGCACTTAAGTCAATCACTGGAACAACATTTGGACAAAACAAAGAAACTAATATAACAATATACAAACAATGCATACGCTCAGTGATGAATTATGCGAGTTCTGCATGGGCTCCTAATCTCAGTGAGACACACCACAACACCCTTCAAATCATACAAAACAAAGCCCTAAAAACAATTACAGGCTGCACAAATACATCACCTACAGACCATTTACACCATGAAACAAAAGTCCTCAAAGTCAAGGACCACCTCGACATGAGAGGCACACAAACACTTGCTGCAGCCACCCCAAACACATCACACCCGCTACACTACATAGCAGAACACCCACACACACCAAGAAACATTAAAACTACACCCAAAGACCTTTATTACACACAGATACTCTCTTCTCTTCCTCCACAACCACCAAATACCAGCCTCCGGAAACATATTCATAATCATATCACTCACCGCTCCATTAACACACTGAAAGACAACACACTGCTGCATGCCAGACCCCCTGATATCCACCCTTCTGAATCCTCTCTCCCACGAAAGGACAGAGTCCACTTGGCCAGACTGCGATGCGGTCACCACCCAGCACTTCTAAGCTACCAGAAGAGGCTGGACGACCGTGTTGTGAACAGCTGCCCAGGATGTAACACTTCACCCCATACCATACAACACATAATGGAAGACTGCATTATACACAATCATGCACGCAAACAACACAACATACACTCTATAAAGGATATGTGGGAAAACCCAGTTTCGGCTGTGGCATTCCTTGGGGAGACAGGACTGCTCGGACAGACAGTCTAGGGAACGACAACAACAACAACAACAACAACAGACTCAGAATGGAGTACCACAGGGCTCATTTCTATCCCCCACACTCTTTAACATGCATGACTTACCCACACTAGACACCTCAGAAATACAAATCTCTTCCTACGCAGACGACATAACAATCACATGCACACATCGTAACACAGACAAAGCTGCAGAAATAATCCAGCCATACCTTGATACACTCAACACATGGTTCATCACAGACTCAAAATAGCTCCAACCAAATCTACAGCAACACTTCTCACCAACTGGACAAAAGAACACAAATACATACCTCATCTCTACATCAACAACACTCTAATACCACACACAAACACACCGAAAATTCTTGGTGTAACATACGATACATCCATGTCTTTCAAACAACACATCACAAACATAAAAAACAAATGCACACCTAGACTTAATGCACTTAAGTCAATCACTGGAACAACATTTGGACAAACAAAGAAACTAATACAACAATATACAAACAATACATACGCTCAGTGATGAATTATGCGAGTCCTGCATGGGCTCCTAATCTCAGTGAGACACACCACAACACCCTTCAAATCATACAAAACAAAGCCCTAAAAACAATTACAGGCTGCACAAATACAACACCTACAGACCATTTACACCATGAAACAAAAGTCCTCAAAGTCAAGGACCACCTCGACATGAGAGGCACACAAACACTTGCTGCAGCCACCACAAACACATCACACCCGCTACACTACATAGCAGAACACCCACACACACCAAGAAACATTAAAACAACACCCAAAGACCTGTATCACACACAGATACTCTCTTCTCTTCCTCCACAACCACCAAATACCAGCCTCCGGAAACATATTCATAATCATATCACTCACCGCTCCATTAACACACTGAAAGACAACACACTGCTGCATGCCAGACTCCCTGATATTCACCCTTCTGAAGCCTCTCTCCCACGAAAGGACAGAGTCCACTTGGCCAGACTCCAGTGCGGCCACCACCCAGCACTTCTAAGCTACCAGAAGAGGCTGGATGACCGCATTGTAAACAGCTGCCCAGGATGTAACACTTCACCCCATACCATACAACACATAATGGAAGACTGCATTATACACAATCATGCACGCAAACAACACAACATACACTCTATATAGGATTTGTGGGAAAACCCAGTTTCGGCTGTGGCATTCCTTGGGGAGACAGGACTGTTTGGACAGACAGTCTAGGGAACGACAACAACAACAGCCTCCCTCCTCACCCATTGAAAATAATTTAATCTCTGGGTCATATCCTTTCATCCATTCACCTTTAGTATTCTCAGGAAAATATAGGTACCCTATAAACTTTACAAAATAAACTAGAGAGAATAATGATAGGATGCATCAAAACCATCCCCAATACAACACCTTCCATAGAAATCAATCCTTCCAATAAAACATCACATGAAAATGAAACACACATTTCTACACATGAGCTCTCAGCCTTACCCACCCATTATATTAAATCACACCAGCATAAACAAATGAACTGATGATTATAAAATTTATCATATATATATATTTGCCTAGTATCTTATCGGATGGGGAGCTACACTCTTGATGTACCGTCTCTGCATCTCGCAGTGTAGTTTGCTCTTAAATTCATGTATGATTTTTGCACACACTATTGTTTCATCCATTTTGTTCCATACCCACCACTGTGTGTGGAAAGCTGTTCTTTTTCAGGTCTCTTCTATAACTGTCCTTTTTGAGTTTGCTTTCATGTCCCTTTATATTTCTTTTATCACAATTTAGAAGTCTTCTCTATCAAGGACTTTCATGCCTCTCATGATTCTATAGATGGTCACCTCTTTCTCTTCTTTCTTACTGAGTCAGTAAATCCAGTTTTGAAAATCTCTCCTCATATGACAGTTTTGAAAGTGTTTGGGCCATATTTGAAGTTATTCATTGGATTCTTTCAATTATCCTTATATTCTCTTTAGTACTGGGTGACCATAGTGTTGCTGTGTACTCCAGTCTTGGCCTTGTTAGTGTGACTAATATTTTCCTCATCATTTCTTTGTCCAAGTATGTAAAACCCACCTTCATTGATCTTAGCAAGTTGTGGGTTTCTCCGACAATTTTGTTTATCTGTTTATCTGGGGTCATGTGATAATTACTCCCACGTGTTTTTCAGATCCCACTTTCTTTACTTCCTTTGTATTGTCCTGATATTTTTGTTTTACTTTTTCCAAATTCCGTTATGCTACACTTCTTAATATTGTAAATACATACATACAAACATATATCAAAGGCTTTTTCCCCCTTACAAGGGAGGTAGCCAAAAAAGAAAGAAAAAAAAAAGCATAAAAACCATTCCCACCCATTCCATCAATAATACACTCCACTCCCCTCCACCCTTCCTCTTATTTTGGCACCTCCTGGATGAGGGGTCATCCCTGCATCTTGTCCACCGCCCTGGGTCAGAGGCAGTGTCCCAAGACATAGCACATCCACTGCAAGGCTGCTTCATTAAATCAGCGACCACCCCCTCTGTCCCCTCATGCAGAAAAGGAGAAGATGGGGAGAAAATCCTTCGGGCTGTGTCAAATTTTTCTCACACATACCACCCATCCCCCAACCCATTCCACCTCATGCATCACAACATCATCCATACACAACCATTCTCCATTCACCCGTCTTCTGTCCTCTCCCGTCCTTCCTCAACAGACATTTCCCTCTTCCCCATAGCCCCTTTCACCCCATCCATCCACCTCATCCTAGGTCACCCCCTTATGTTCACTCCCTCCACATCTGCCTTCCATACTTCTTTTACTAGTCTTTCTTCACTCATTCTTTCCATTTGTCCAAACCATCCCAATACTCTTTCATCCACCCTATCTCCCAACTCCCTTACCACCCCTGTTCTCCTCCTCACCTCCTCATTTCTTACTCTATCTAGCCTAGTAACCCCAATCATACTTCTCAGACACCTCATCTCTCTTATGTTCCATGTTTCTGCCCCATACAGTATTGGCACAATTACTCCTTCATACAATCTCCTCTTTGGATCCATTCCCAAATGTCTATCCCTCATTACACTTTTTAATCCACCAAGGCACTTACTTCTCTCAATCTACATTCTACATTCTACCTCCACCTTCACTCCTTCCTTTCCTGCCACATTCGCACCCAAGTATCTAAAACTATCCACTTCCTCCAGTTGCTCTCCCTTAAAGCTCACTTCCAGTCTGCTGCCACTTTCACCACTTGTACATCTCATCACCTTACATTTACCCACATTTATCTTCAACTTTCTTCTTTCACACACTCTCCCAAACTCTGTCACCAACTTCCTCAATCCCTCCTCTGATCCTGCCACAAATGCAGTGTCATCCTTAAACAACAGCTGGCTCATCTCCCACTTTTCTCCATTTTCTTTAAACATCTCCAATCCCTATCCCACCACCCCTGCATTTACCTCTAGCACCACCCCATCCATGTATAAATTGAACAACCAGGGCGACATAACACATCCCCGATGAAGTCTCACCTTTACCTCGAACCACTTGCTCTCTCCATTTCTAATCCCGACACATGATCTACCACTCTCATAAAAACTCTTGACAGCTCCTAGAAGCTTTCCTCCTATCCTGTATATCTGCAAAACCTCCCACAGTTCCCTCCTGTCTACCCTGTCATAAGCCTTTCCCAGATCAATAAAAGCCCCCAAAAAACATCTTTACCTTTTTCTATAGCTTTCTTACATATCTGTCTTACCACAAAAATCTGATCTACGCAACCTCTACCTGTCCTGAATCCACGCTGTTCCTTGCCAATTACTCCCTCTGTTCCTCTCCTAATCCTCTCAATCAAGATCCTCCCATAAGCCTTCCCAACTACACTTAACAAGCTAATCCCTCAGAAACTACTACACTCACACTTGTCCCCTTTTCCCTTGTAAGTGGAACTATACAGGCATTCCTCCAGTCCTCCAGCACTCTACCCTATCTCCAGCAAACATTAAATAACATCACCAGCCAGTCCACCATCACAGTACCTCCTTTTTTTTTTTAGACATTCTGCATGGCATCCATCCAGACCAGGTGCTTTACCTGCTCTCATCATTTCAACAACTGCCTTCACTTCATCATTTCAACAACTGCCTTCGCTTCATCCTTCCTTATTTCTCCTCCATTTTCCTCAATCATCAGTCTACTTCCTACTGAAACTACCTTTGCTTATCCTCCTTCACATTTAGCAACTCCCTAAAATACTCTGCCCATCTTCCTCTTACTGCCTTCTCTTCCATTATCATCTCTCCATCTGCACCTTTTACCTTTCCTACTTGATTTGCCTCTTCTTTCCAAAACATCTTTTTATTACTTTCAAAATTTTCTGTCATACTCTTACCCCATTATACATCTGATCTCCTCTTTGCCTCCTTTACCTTGTGCTTTACTTTTCTTCTCTTTTCTTTGTACCTCTCATATGACTCCCTTGTCCTATTTTGTAACCAATCTGTGAAAGCTCGCTTCTTCTCTTCTACAACCTTTGTTTTCTCATCCCACCATTCACTACCCTTCCTTCCAATTCCTCCCGTCCTTCTTGTTCCACACACCATCTTTGCACACTTTGTGACTCCCTCCTTGAACCATCCCCATTCCTCCTCCACTCCTAATTCTACTCTATCCTTCACTCCCTCCCACTCCTCTCTCAGCTTCTTCTTGTACTCCTCCTTTTCTTTCTCATTTAAGCAGATCACTCCAAGCACCTCCCTACTTTTGTCCTTTTCCTCTTTCACCATCTATCCTCCACTCTCAACTTACCTTCCAGGTCCTGGAGCTGCAACGTCTACGTCGTGGGACCACCCCCCAACCCCAAGAGTTGGGGGCCAATCAGCAGCAACTACCCCTGGCCATCAGCTCTACGCAGATGGCACCGATCCCCAAGGAGGAGCTACGCCTACCTGGGGGAGTACCACAATCCTTTTTTTCCAACACACAATGTTACGTTTTTTCTGCACTGAGGGGTCATTTTCCGGCGATCACCCCTCTTCTTCTACTTTTAGCCGGAGATGTAGAGAGCAATCCTGGGCCCACCACAAAATACACATGCCCAACATGCTCTAAACCCATTACTTCGAGCAGACAGACAAAGGGCTCAGTTCAGTGCAATATGTGCAAAAACTGGGCCCACCTCACTTGTACAACACTTGCTGACACAAACCAATACACAAACACTTGGACATGTTCTACCTGCCCTCCAGTAACCCCAATCCCACCTCCCCAACCACAGCCAACACCCTTACCCACTCCCAATTTCCCTTTGCCCTTACCCCCGATTAGTACTCCCCTTCCTTTGTCCCCGATCTCTCCTTTCCCCCCCTCTGACCCAGATCCTACACCTTCCCCACTACCACCCCAACCTCAACCCCAAACGGCAACATACAACACATACAAAACACACAACATCAACATATTACAACACAACATTGACGGAATTAACACTAAAAAACATGAACTTGAACACTTTCTTAAACAACACAACATACACATTGCAATTCTACAAGAAACAAAATTAAGACACTCACACAAAACACCATCATTTCATAATTACACCACCATCAGACAAGACCGGACTGACGGCAATGGCGGTGGACTCATCACCCTGATCCACCATTCCATCTGTTTTGTGGACACAAGTGCCACAACCAAAATTCTCCTCCCTACCACAGATAACACAACTGAAACCCAATCCATTCGTATCCGCACAGGCAACAATTCAACACTAACAATAGTTAACATGTACATTCCCCCCCAATCATCCCCCACAGTTCCAAACACCTTCAGACCTCAACTCAGCCAACTAACCTCAATCCCCACCCTGATCATGGGTGGTGACTTCAACGCCAAGTCGTCTGCCTGGTTTGTCGACAACCCTGACACAGACAGAGGGCTTGATATACAGACTCAATTCGACTCATTGACTATCATGAACAACACGCATAATCATACACATATCCCATACCAAGCCCTCTACACTCCCTCCTCTCCTGATATCACCTTTTGCTCCCCCTGCCTAACCCCAACAACATCATGGAGAGTGGTCGGAGCCCTTGGTTCTAACCACCTTCCAATCATCATCACCACCAAAACAAGATGCACCCCAGCTGGCCACAGACACACTTACACCAATTACAAGAGAGCTAACTGGGAAGCCTTTAATGAAGAGACAGAACAACATTTTGAAACACTTAACAGTACACCAATCACAAACATAAACAATGCTGTGCACGCTTTTAATACAATCATACAAAACGCAGACAAGAGATACATCCCTAGAGGCAACAGAAAATCACACAACCCCAACTTCACACCAGAAATCCAAGGCCTCATCAGACAACGTGACACACTTAAACACGATACCCCCACACCTATCCCTCAATCATTAGCAGACCAAATACAAACACTAAACACTGTGATTGCCAATAAAATACATGAACAAAAAACACAAAATTGGCAAAACTTTATCAATACACTTGATCACAAAACAAACACCAGCAAATTGTACAAAACACTCAACAGCATCACACTATCCAACACTAACACTACACGCTCTCACGCAGCAATAATCACAACAACAGATAATCTACCCTCAAACAGACAACAAGCAAACGCACTCATACGTCATTTCGCACAGACGAGCCATCTTACATCTCACCCTGACGACCGACGCACCATTCGACGTAAGAAAGACTTTCCCACAGACTCAGACTATACACCCTTCATAGACAGTCAGACAAAACTCATAATGCATAGTCTCAAGCACTCATCTGCCTGTGGCCCTGATAACATAAGCAACATCCACCTAAAACACATTGGACCACAAGGTATACACGCACTCACAAACATTGCAAACTACAGCTATTCACACAACACTATACCCGACATCTGGAAGCATGGTAAAATAATCACCATTCCAAAACCGAACAAAGACCCAACAATCCCAACATCGCACCGCCCAATCACACTTCTCTGCACCCCCTCTAAAGTCATTGAACGCCTAATACTTAAACTTGTCACACCATATATTCCCCTTGCTGACTCACAACACGGTTTTAGGCCACTACACTCCACAAACACTCTTCTGACAAACCTCACACAAAGAATTTTAGATGGCATCAATTCAGATAGGCCCCACCACAGAACACTTCTTATAACATTGGACATTAGTAAAGCTTTTGATGCTATCCCCCGCCACAACCTAACAAATAAAATATATAACACAGACATGCACAATAACACCAAAAGATGGCTGGCCAATTATCTGGCAGGCAGGAATGCTCATGTGTCATATAATGGCCAATCATCGCACATCAGAAACATTAAGAACGGAGTACCACAGGGCTCAGTTCTATCCCCCACATTATTTAATCTATACATGCATGACTTACCCACACTAGACACCTCAGAAATACAAATCTCTTCCTACGCAGACGACATAACAATCACATGCACACATCGTAACACAGACAAAGCTGCAGAAATAATCCAGCCTTACCTTGACACACTCAACACATGGTTCATCACAAACAGACTCAAAATAGCTCCAACCAAATCTACAGCAACACTTCTCACCAACTGGACAAAAGAACACAAATACATACCTCATCTCTACATCAACAACACTCTAATACCACACACAAACACACCGAAAATTCTTGGTGTAACATACGATACATCCATGTCTTTCAAACAACACCTCACAAACATAAAAAACAAATGCACACCTAGACTTAACGCACTTAAGTCAATCACTGGAACAACATTTGGACAAAACAAAGAAACTAATATAACAATATACAAACAATGCATACGCTCAGTGATGAATTATGCGAGTCCTGCATGGGCTCCTAATCTCAGTGAGACACACCACAACACCCTTCAAATCATACAAAACAAAGCCCTAAAAACAATTACAGGCTGCACAAATACATCACCTACAGACCATTTACACCATGAAACAAAAGTCCTCAAAGTCAAGGACCACCTCGACATGAGAGGCACACAAACACTTGCTGCAGCCACCACAAACACATCACACCCGCTACACTACATAGCAGAACACCCACACACACCAAGAAACATTAAAACTACACCCAAAGACCTTTATTACACACAGATACTCTCTTCTCTTCCTCCACAACCACCAAATACCAGCCTCAGGAAACATATTCATAATCATATCACTCACCGCTCCATTAACACACTGAAAGACAACACACTGCTGCATGCCAGACCCCCTGATATCCACCCTTCTGAATCCTCTCTCCCACGTAAGGACAGAGTCCACTTGGCCAGACTGACTGTCTATGCCCAGGATGTAACACTTCACCCCATACCATACAACACATAATGGAAGACTGCATTATACACAATCATGCACGCAAACAACACAACATACACTCTATAAAGGATTTGTGGGAAAACCCAGTTTCGGCTGTGGCCTTCCTTGGGGAGACGGGACTGCTCGGACAGACAGTCTAGGGAACGACAACAACAACAACAACTTACCTTCCATCAAAAAATGATTTGATATTCCCCCACTCTCTCCCCATAGAACATGTACATCCTTAACTCTTCCTATCATACTTCTATCTATCACTACATAGTCCATTAACGCTCTATCTACCATCCTTCCATCCACCACCCTCTCCCATGTGTACTTATGCTTGACTTTCTTCCAAAACACTGTATTTGCTATCATCAACTTTCTTGACACATCACCATCAATTTTCCACTACGATTCTTTCCCGGAACTCCACATTTCCCAACCACTCCATCAATTGGTTCATTTCCTACCTTAGCATTAAGGTCTCTCATTACTACTACATTGATGTTCCTCCATAATCGCCACTATGCACTCATTTAAATCTATTCAAAATGCCTCCCTTTCTTCTACACTCTTCTCACTACCAGGCCCATATGCAGTTACAAAAACCCACTTCTCCTTTCCCAGTTTCACCTTCATACACATTATCCTTGAAGAAACCTCCTTCCACTCCACTACACATTTACGTAGCTCTTCACTTACTAGTATAGCCACCCTCTCCCTTGCCCTCTCTTCACTCCTGAGAACCTCCCAACTACACTCACATTTGCCCTTCCCTCTCATCTTAGATTTACTCAAAGCCAAAACATCCATCTTTCTTCTCACAAACATACTACCTATCTCTACCCTTTTACTCTCATCTGTACCACATCCATGCACATTATAAGACCCAAACCTTAGGGTGCTGGTTGGAGAACTCCTAGACCCTCTTATGTCTTTACATTTTTAGGAATGTCCCCTGTGGGGCTACTGGAAGGATACCTGGTCCCAATCCCTGTCCTGTTTTTCTCACCTCTTACGATCTAAGTGGGAATACTTGGTGGCAGTACTCTTCCCCCCACCACAGGGTAGGCGAAACAAGGAAATGAAATTCAGAGAAATGGTACAGGACAGCAACAAGGGGTTGGGGAACAGCATAATAGAGGGACAGTAGCAGTATAATAAAAGTTTCATAATTTTTCTGTGAGGAGAGTCCTCCTCTATCACAGACAAAATGACGTGTGGCTCTGGTCCATTGGGGACACCCCGTATAGACCCTAAAGTATCAACTGCATGCTACTTTGCCATAGCAACATGCAGCCAATATCCCAGACAGGGAATAAATACACATGTGTATATATATATATATATATGTGTGTTATCCCTTACAAGCACAATTGCAAAAATATAAGAAAGTTATTAAAAACAAATGGATTAAACACTTGGAAGAGAACAACATACTAAACCCCAAACAGTTTGGATTTAGAATTGGAAGATCATGGTTTTACTCAAGATTGATAGAAATAATACAGGAGATGGTTGGGCAAACTGTGTCTTCTTGAACTTACAAAAGGCTTTTGACAAAGTACCACATGAAAAGCTACTAAGAAAAATTGAAACAATAAACGGAATACAAGGAAATTTATTAGAATAGATGAAAGATTTCTTGAACGGAAGGAAAATGAGGGCGGTACTTAGAGAAAAGAACTCAAATTGGGTAGATATGATGAGTGGAGTCCCCCTAGGCTCTGTATTGGCTCTGATAATGTTTGCTCTTCATATAAATGACATGGATGAAGGCGTGGAATGTTATACGAACTTCTTTGCAGAGGATGCAAAACTACTGAAGAGAGTAAGTACAGAAGATTGCAAATATTTTCAAGAAGACCTGGACAAAGTCTGGAAATGGAGGAAAAAGAACGAAGTGAATTTCAATATTAAGAAATGTAGTATAATGGAATTTGGAAAAGGCAAAAATAAAATATCGGGTCAATATAAAATTGGTACAAAGGAAGTTACAAAAGTAAACTCAGAAAGGGACCGAGGAGTCATTATCTCAAATGACATGATACCAGACAAACATGTTAACAAAATAGTTGGAGAAACTTATAACTTAATAAGATCAATGAAAGTGGCCTTTGACTACATGGATGAGGAAATGGTAAAGAAGATACTAGTTACACTGGTAAGACCAAAATTGGAATACGCAGTGTCTCTATGGACACCTAGTAAAAAAAAAAAAGTGACAGCAACTATAAAACTGCAGCTTAACATCCTTCTGTAAGTACTACTAGTACAAATTTTTCTTTACATATCCAAATGATGTATGGTTTTCATCCATTACTATGCTGCAAAGTGTCCCTAAATACAATTATGCCGTCACTATCCCAGAGTTTTAAAGGTGGAAATAAAAATTATATTACTAGGTGACAAAATGTAAAACACTGATCAATCTATTCTTGAATAGCAATAATAATGGGTTGTTTGAATTTCGTGGATTGGAATCCTGCAGGCCCACAGTGGCTAGCAACAGTCCTCTGGCCTTCCCGCAGATCTCTCTAGTAAAAAACTTTGGACTGGTGTGTTGCATTGATTTGAGTCCAATTCTATGTCACAGGCTGAAAGTAGTGGGAGGAAGGGAGCAGTTGCCTGTGGTGAGCTCTCCATATGTGAGATGGAGGAGCAAATACAGAGACATCTTGGGCCTGGTCCAGAGACTAAGGGCCAGTCTCTCAGGGCTGCACCTCCAAATGGGTCTTGAAAATGAGCTGCAGGGAGATAATTCTCTTTGCTATCCATCTTGCAGGACCACCACTTGAAGGTAAATGTCACTGGTCCCTTGAACCCATACAGAGTCAACAGCATAAATTTAATGCTCCACCATTCAACTAACTTGAGTGTCACCTGCATTAATTCAATGCCAAAATAGTTACCATAGCAGCTGCTTCCTGAGTATGAGCAAAAAATATCTGAAGTACATGAATATATAACTGATAAATCATAAACATACTGATAACTCACCATTTTTATATACAAGTGCTAAATTGTAAATAATGTGAACCATTGAAAATAATATATTACAAATATTTCCATTAAAAAGTGGAGCAAGATCAAAATATTTTGCAAAATGGTGTATTGCATTTGAAAATGATGAAATGCAAGAGAAACTAACCTCAGGTAGTGGTACATTGCCAAAAACATATTCATTCTTGAAAATCTTCACATGACTATTGACCCATCTTACCAGGGTCAATAGAGTCACAGATGCATATACTGTATATTCAACTGTGAGTACTTTTTTCATGCTCTAGCTTTGTTATCTTCAGGCAAATTATACAAAAAATGAAAAATTTTAAACTAACCAATGCCAGCATGTATTTGTATCTGCATTGGCTGAGAATGTATGGTTTAATTTTGAATCAAGGGAGGATTAACCAAGTTATGGTACAGATCTCCTGGACTACCCATAGAATATCTGCATCAGCACATCATCAAACTAACAATATGAACATTTCCGAGCAGTCCCGTCTCCCCAAGGAATGCCACTGCCGAAACTGGGTTTTCCCACAAATCCTTTATAGAGTGTATGTTGTGTTGTTTGCGTGCATGATTGTGTATAATGCAGTCTTCCATTATGTGTTGTATGGTATGGGGTGAAGTGTTACATCCTGGACGGGACTGCTCGGACAGACAGTCTAGGGAACGACAACAACAACAACAACAACTAACAATATGAAAGATGACAACCCCACTTTACCTGACCAGCTCTTCATTAGATTAAACAATTATGAAGATTAAAACAGTGTTTTAGCTGCCTCAAATGTATGGGCAGCTATAGAGTAATCAAAGCTCATGCAAGATTCATTCTCATGCTGTATGCAACTCCCATGGCTACATCACATTTTGTGTTATTTATCATAATAGCAGACCAGACAAGCCTGTGAAGCACCAGTGCAGCTGGTTTATGCATCATCCAAGCAGAAACAGAACATGCATGCCATTTTCAGCAACTGCATTATTCATAGACACACCTATCACAGTATCTACATTTAGTTTATGAATTGTGCAACAGATCTGTGGGTGTTTTCTCATGCTATTGTGCCTCAACAAGGCTTCCACTGATACCTGCAGAAGGGCTGTGCTGTCCTCCTTATCTGCTGCCTGAGTGCGGTGACTTAATGCTTCCATGAGTTGTTGATGCTGTTGCTGCCACTTCTCCACCTCTCGCTTGCCATTCTCTATGGCAGCAATCAACTCTGAGTGATTTAAGCCTTCATAGTTATCTGTAACACAGATACAATAATCAAGTGCAGTTAATGAAGACCCAAATTTCAGAATTTAGCTGGTTGTGCACATATATATGTGGAGGTAAGGCATAGATTGGAGGTGGAAAGGGAGCTATCAGATAGGATAGATCAAAGAGTACCGAGGTGGTTTGATCCTGTGGAAAGAAAGATCAAAGGAAGACAAGTAAAAAGGTTGTGGAAAGCAGAAGCATATGGATTGCACTTGAAAGATAAAAAATGAGAAAGATGGATCAAGTAAAGGGGATTTTGATTGCTTATGGTATGTCTGTTGTGCAGGGAAGAAACTGCAAAAATACACAAGTGAATGGAGGGAGATTGTGACTGAGTAAAGGAGTTTTTTTTTTCAAACTCTATTATACTACATTTCTTGATGTTGAAGTTCACTTCCCACTTTTGGCTCCATTCCCAGACTTTGTCCAGGTCTCTCTGTAGTGATTCAGTCTTTTTCTGTACTTTCTTTAGTAGTTTTGCGTCACCTGCAAAGTTCATGTAACATTCTACACCTTTATCCATGTCATTTATATATGGATAGCAAACATTACTGGAACTAATACTGAACCTTGCGGGACTCCACATATCATTTCTTCCCAGGTCAAGTTTTTATCTCTAAGTCCCACCCACATTTTTCTCCCATGCAAGAAATCTTCATCCATTTCAATAATTTTCCTTGTAGTCCTCCTGTTGTTTCGAGTTTTGTTAATAGCTTTTTGTGTACTTTATCAAATGCCTTTTGTAAATCCAGGAAAGTACAATCTGCCCATCCATCCCTTTCTTGCATTATATCTACCGGTATTATCCTTGAATAAAAACAAAGTTTGTAGCAAATAATCTTCCTTGTCTAAAACTAATTTTTTTTTATTCAGTATATTGTGTTTTCCAAATGTTTAGTCCATCTATTTTTGATATTTTTTTCACATACTTTAGCTATTGTGCTTGTCAGGGATACTGGTCTATAGTTTGTTGGGTCTTCTTTGTCTCCCCCTGTATATAATGGCACAATATTGGCATTTATCCAGTCTTACAGTACCTTTCCTTCTTTGAGTGAGCAATCTATTATCTTGTATATTTTGTCTGTCAGTTCATCTATACATTCTTTCAGTATCCAATTTGCAATTCCATCTGGTCCATATGATTTCCTGACATCAAGGTTTATTATTTAGACCCTTATTTCTTTCTGTGTTAGTTATTTCCATGAAGGAGGGATCTTTCCCTCTTTCCTTCATTGCAATTGTATTTACCTAGTTGTAATATACGGGAAGGGAGCTATGCTCATGGTGACCTGTTCTTGTATCTCTCTGCATCAGGTTTTAACTTAAAATATTGTATAGTGTTTGCACATACCGTTTTGTTGTCTAATTCGTTCCATGTATTTATCGCTCTGTGTGGGAAGCTGTTCCTTTCAATTTTTTTTCTATAACTGTCCTTTTTCAGTTTTAAAAGGATAAATGAACATAAAAATTATGTAAAAGCCCATAGGACATCTAACTCCATAGTAATGCATGTGGATAAACATGGTCATCTTCCAGACTGGAACAACACAACCGTATTAAATAAAGGATCATCCAAGAAACTAAGGAAGACAATTGAGGCAGCATATATCAACACTAATAACAACATTTACCATAGAGAAGGCTTTATATGTTTAGCAAAAGCCACAAGCTTATTAATAATAAAAGAATATGCAAATAAAATAACAAGCTCTCCGAAGCGTCCCATGAGATGACCCGTCCATGTATAAAATATCCGGTTACGTTTGAGTTGTTAGCTTTGTGATCAAGACCCTGAGGGTCGAAACGTTAAAGCGTGAAATTCTCCCATTACTCCTCGTCTACTTCTTTCACCTTCAGTCTTATATATACTTATATATACATATATATTTCAGTGGCTTTTATGACTATTTTTCAGCTACCTCCCTTGTAAGGGGGCAGAGGCCTTTGGTATATGTATGTACAGGGTGTTTGAGATAAATATGATAATCTTTTATCTTCTGCCATTTCAGAACCATTTGAAGAATTTAATAGCACTAAAGTGCAAAGGATAGCTGATTCTGTGTACTATTGGTGGGTGTGAGAGCTAGAGAGCATGGAAAACTGGAAAGCATCGGAATATTGTAAGAGAGTGACCTGGATCATGATGATTTATACCGAATTAAGAAATAAAAAATTTGGAAATCTTTGCTGCAGCTCAGTGCTCCTTGAATACCATGAGGTGTGAGCTGGATTGCAATGGAGATGTGGAAGCAGTGGCTAGCAGGATCACAGCAGTCGTCCTGACTCTGTCCACACAACGAAATCGAGAAGCTACAAAAAATGGTGCAGCAAGATCCAGGCAAGGCAATGTGGACCATATTTCTCAGGCATTTAATTTCAAACACATTTAAATTCTTCCTCTCTTATGCTCCATGTTTCTGCCCAATACAGTGCTGTTGGTTCAATCATCCTTTTGTTAATTTGTGTTGTCCTACATTGGTTGGAGGAGCTGGAGATAAACTATTCATGGGTTCTGGTCTTTGTGTTGCTGCCGTGACTGGTGCTTTCCATCAACAGAGGTAATGAAGAAAATGGTGGTGTTTGCCAACATTTTATAACTTATTCTAATATCTTCTGTGAATGGAACTTCCTCTCTTTGTTGTCCCTAAACACGATGGTTCCTTCCACCCAGTAGTAAGACTTCAGATAGTTAAACTTAAATATCAAATCGACATCCCATCCCTCTCTTACAAAACATTCCACTCCATCGGTGAAAACTATATAGTGTTCACTACTTTGGACCTTATGTTGGGATATTTCCAGATCCCCCTTTGCTCCAGAATCTAGGTCATTATCCTTTCAAATGACTAGCCATGGGTATCATTTCAGCTCCTTCAGTGTTCACATGACTTATGCACACAGTACTTGCAGGTCTAATAGGTCATTCAATGTTCATGTACCTCAATTATGTGATCATTGCTTCCAAATCCATTAGCAAACACTTAAACACTCTACACACTGTCTTCCCACTACTTGAAAAAGCTGGTCTCAAACTAAACCTTCAGAAATACTCCTTCCTTCAGAAATATGCTACTTAGGGCATGTCCTTAATTCACAAAGAATTTTAACCTTACATGACAAGGTCAAGGCAATCATTGATTTTCCATGCCCTACTTCTGTTGAACACAATGTTCATTCCTTGGTCTATCGGGATTTTAAAGATGTTACATTTAAGGTTATGCTGGTATAGCAGCACCATTAACTTCACTACTTAAGGACACCCCCTTCATTTGGACACCTGACCAAGAGGAAGCCTTTAATGACTTAGAGAAAGCTTTAACCATGGCACCTGGTCCTTGCCTTCCCAAACCATAAGCTTCCTTTCACAATATAAACAGATGCATCCTACACTGGACTTGGCACATTCCTCTTGCAACAAGGCACAAAACTCAGAGCAACTGCCTATGCTAGCCACACACTCAACATGAACAAAATTACTCAGCCACATAGAAACTTTAGCTGTTATATACACACTCAAACATTTCAAAGAGATCATTCTTGGTTATGATATATACATATACACAGACCATCCACCAGTCTTACACCTCTTCAAAGGGAAGAATCTTTCAGGAAAACTTGCCCGCTGGTTCCTTAGTATACAAGAGCTCATGCCCACTTTTCAATTTGTTGAAGGAAAAGTGAGCCTAGTTGTAGACACACTCAGTCACCATATTGCGATCATCATTCAAAACCCAATTTCAGTAACTCTTACACATGCACATGTTGCCACAGTGCAGAGATCAGACCCTCTTTGGGAACGTGTCATATACCTCCTCAAGTCTGCGGACACAAGTGACAGAAATTTTTTCTCCCAATCTCGACAATTACACGTTAGTTAATGACATTCTGTATCATAAGACAACACTAACGAACAAACATGAACCTAGCCAATCAGTGTTTCAACTTGTATTCTCTACGGAACTCGTTCCAGAAGTTTTACAGTTTCTACACGATGCACCCATTGCTGCACACCCTGGCAAGGAGAAATACACACGAGTCAGATTGCACTACTTCTGGTTAACCGTGAGGAAGAATATACACGCCTACATTGACACTTGTCACCCTTGCGCGACTCACAAAGGTCATATCAGCACCCACGCTCCAATTCTAAGTTACCCTACCCCTTCTAAACCATTCGACACAGTCGCTCTTGATCTTCTTAAGTTACCACTTACACATAGCAGAAACTAATAGCTTTGTCTGTGCCGACCATTTTTCCCGATTCTATATTCTTTCCCCCCTAATAGACAAGACAGTACATGTAGCAAAGACCCTTACTGACAAACTCGTATGCCCTTTCACTGCATCCAAAACTCTGATTTCTGACAACAGAACTGAATTCAACGAGATTCTTTTGCACATTAGTAATTACTTACAAATGAAAAAATGCAACACTACTGCTTATCACCCTAGTTCAAATAGCTTAGTTGAATGCCAGAATAGATTCTCAGTGTTCTTAGAGACTTTGCTTCTGATCCTCACCCTTCTTGGGATGAACATGTTCCCATGATTCAAGCTTGCATAAATAGTTCCATTAACAGGTCAATATTGGAATCACCTCATTTTGTCCTCTTTTATCTTGGACAAAAAGTTCCCATATGACCTTTCAGAATTACCTCCCATTTACAATTTTAATGATATCAAGGTCAAAGTAACAAATTTCAATAATCTTTTCATAAGAATCCATAATACTCTTCATCTAAGGATGAAATTGTCTATTTGCATAACAAATCATCCAGAGCTTTGAACTTGGAGACATTATTTACGCCCTTAACCACACCCCACCTCAAAGCTCTCCCCTAAATTCTTTGGACCCTATCATATCATTGCACAAGAGTCAAAGAACAAAATCAAAGCACTCAGGTTGCAAGATCTTACAGAGACAGTCTTCCACACAAACTCACACTAATCCTGCAATACAGGACCATCACTAATCCTCTCCACCAAAACCTCCTACCCACTACAATTTTTTAAATCAAGCAAAAACTTCATAAGAGTACATTTTGCTTAGGTGAACAGAAATAATATCTACTTCCGCATGCTCATACAATTAAGTCAAATTCATTTTAATAATGGGTATTTTCTGTTACCATCATTATGTGTATGTATCTTCATGCCAAGGTTCTGCATAGGCCTTGTATTACTTCTCATCTTCCTTGAACATTAACCTCACTGTGGACAGTGAGTGGTAGCTGAGCTGAGCATCTATTGCAAGAGGATCGAAAGGAAGAGTCATCCCTGTAGATGTCTAGCATGCGCACGCATGCATGTGTAGTGACAGTGAACTCAGACATCATCAGACAACTCTCAGGGGACCCATTAATGTGCACAGATTTTCCTCCCAAGGAACAACACCATTGTCTACAGATCTAAACACTGACCAGTGGAGCCAAGCGTTTCACGCGATGCCCAACACCTGCGAGAATAATAGATACTTCTTTCACCATTGCTAATTTTTCCTCATCAACTTGTGTCAACATTTCTTTCCTCATCACATATATATTTTTTGTACATCTCTATCCTTTGTAAATTCTTATGTAGATATATTCCATGCATGGATACTGAGAGTCCAGATGCAGTCCATACATTGTACATAGTAAAGAAAATAATGTATTATGGCAGCAACAGCCAACTTGTACCTGTGTAAATTAAAATTTGGCAACTTCCTGAGTTTCCCTCGGAGGTTGCTCCATGAATTGTAGACAGAAAAGACTGAAACATTAAAGCAATGACAACCTCTCCAAGTTAATCTCACCAAACCAGTAAATGTAATTCATTCAACTACAAATCTACACCAAGCGCACACGTCCAAATCCTGATACTCACACAAACACTCTCCCAAGCTCAGCTCTCTCTCGTACCAAAACATGTATCAGCTGACACAAGACCCACGAAACTGCTTAAACTTTAAAAGAAGTATGCAGATACACATACATTTGTAACAGTATTCTGAATAAAATAATAAAAAACAATGAAGTAAAAAATAATGTTAAATTTACCTGATGCATGGCGATGTTGTTTGCTGGGCCTGGTGTAGGATATTACATCATAGAATTTGATGGCTGCATATCATTTGGAAACAAATAGTCAGCAGACAAAAATATGTTGTATAGGGACTTGTCTCAGGAACTTATCAAGACTGCCTTTAATTCTTTTGCTCATTCTCTCTTCAAGGATAAGGTTATAAGAAGCAAAAACTTCATGACAAGTTCCCATAACCTTTGAAAAGCACTGAGCATTTGGATCTATCTCTTCAAATAAGGTGAGACACTTATCCATTTGCAAATGCCTCTTGCATTTTCTTGATGGTAAAGTGACAAGGCTCAGGGTCTAGTTCTTGTTCTTCTTTATTTTGTTGCTCATGAAGTTCCATGAACTCTTTGCTCCTCAGGGATTCCTTAACTTTCTTAAATAGTTCTACATAATCTTCCTTGTTTAAATCTATCTACAGCTCACTGCTCAACATCACCAAGGATTTGTTGTTGGTAGCCTCACCAAAGCCCTTGAAGTCCTGCACAAATTGTGGGCACAGCTGATATCAAACACCATTCATAGCCATGCTCTGAATCTCATTCCATTTAGCGGATATGTTCATTACTGCTTTGTAGATGTCATATCCTTTCCAGAAGTCATGGACTATGATAGACTAATTCAGGTCAGTTTGGAAAAAATACATACATACATATACCAAGGCTTTTTCCCCCTTACAAGGGAGGTAGCCAAAAAAGAAAAGGCATAAAATCATTCCCACCCATTCCACCCCTGAATACACTCCACACCCCTCCACCCTCCCTCTTATCTTAGGACCTCCTGGATGGGTCATCCCTGCACCTTGTCCACTGCCCTGGGTCAGAAGCAGTGTCGCAAGACACAGCACATTCACAGCAAGGCCGCTTCATTAAATCGGCGACCACTACTCTCTGTCCCCCCATGCATAAAAGGAGAAGACAGGGAGAAATCCCTGTCTTCTCCTTTGGAAAAAGTAAAAATAGAATATCAAGAAATTATCAAATTGGTGAAGAAGTCAAAAAAGTGAACTTGGAAAGAGACCTTGGAGTAATAATCAGCAAAGACATGACACCAGACAAACATATCAATAAAATAGTTGGAGAAACCTTCAACCTATTAAGGTCAATGAAAGTGGCATTTGACTACTTGGATGAGGAAATGATAAAAAAAATATTAGTTACACTAATAAGATCAAAACTGGAGTGCGCAGCAACACTATGGACATCCAGTACTAAAAAGAATATAAAGAAATTAGAAATACAAAGAGCAACGACAAAGCTGGCACCAACTCTCTCCAAATAAACATACGAACAAGGATTGTCCAAACTGGAACTGCCAACTCTGGAACAAAGAAGAGAGAGGAGATCTGCCGACTATTTACACAATCATGAAAGGAATGGAAATCCTAGATAGGGACGATTTATTAAAATGGGACAGTGGAAAAACAAGAGGACATGAAAAGAAACTCAAAAAGGATAACTATAGAAGAAATCTGAAAAAAAAAAAAAAAAAAAAAAAAAAAAAAAAAAAAAAGTTTCTCACATAGTGGTGGATACCTGGAATATATTAGATAGAAACAGTGTGTGCAAACACTATTCAAGATTTTAAGAAAACACTTGATGCTGAAAGATACAAAGACAGGTCACCACAAACATAGCTCCCTTCCCATATAATACAACTAGGTAAACTAGCTAAATACATATAGAAAAGGAAGACTAATGTACAACAAAAGAGATTTTGAAAAACTGAGAAATTTTTT
The DNA here is from genome assembly GCF_046742065.1 of Oratosquilla oratoria. NCBI lineage: Eukaryota > Metazoa > Arthropoda > Malacostraca > Stomatopoda > Squillidae > Oratosquilla > Oratosquilla oratoria. Next base: position 48,798,454 of record NC_134806.1, read on the forward strand.
CTCCAAAATTCTCACTGGGAAAATTTTTTAAATGAAGAAACAAAGATGGAAGAGAAATGGAGCAAGACACAGCACATCTACACCAAGGCCGTTTCATTTAATCGATGACCCACCTCTGTGTCCCTTCATGGTAACTCTGAAGAGCTGCATATGAGTTTTGGTAAAAGTTCATAGAAACACTGGTTTTGTCATGTTTAGTAGTTGCATCATTCACCAGGTGGCTAGACGTGGTGCAACTCCTTTACTACAATTCTGTATAGGTTTTCATTTTTCTTAATATAATAATCAGTATACAAAATCTACATTCAGCTACATACATACATACATGCATATACCAGGCTTTTTCCCCCTTACAAGGGAGGTAGCCAAAAAGGGAAAGGCATAAAATCACTTCCACCCATTCCATCCCTGAATACACTCCACACCCCTCCACCCTCCCTCCCATCTGAGCTACATGAAAGTTTAAACTTAATTCTAAGCAAAATGCTAATGTCTCACTATATACTCGTAAGGCTCTAGTTACCAGAAGTGGCTGCTCTGTTTTTGGTGTCTGCATTAAGAATATTTTGTCAAAAGTTTGTAAAGCCTGCTGCTCAGCATATTTGCCATAAACAAAAGTTTCTGTTAAAACCATGTGAAATTAAGAATTATTGCCTACTTTTTTGTTGATGTTAGAAATTACATCACTGAAGTGTGCAACAGCTAGAACTGCCCATAAAAGCAAAAACAATGTTTAAGTAAAAATTCATTCACTAAATTTTATATTCAATCTGACATATCCACTTACAATATTCTTTGATTTTACCTCTCGTGTGATTTTTTTAGTATTTGAAAAGGTTCCCCCAATACTTAAAAGATAGTAAATAATATGTTTCCATCAATTTTAGTAGCCATGTGAGGAATTTTTGTGTCGAAGATTGGCCGATTTTGGCATATGTGCAAAGGTTGCCCATCCCTGCCAAGTACAATCACTCTGTCCCACTTGGTTGCTTTTTATTAAACACATGGGAAACTTACTGCAGAATTCTTTTCTCCCCCATATACCTAATATGGTGGAAAATTAAATGAATTTCTACCTATTTCATGGCAAAAAATATGGTCATACAGTTTAAGCCCACTGTTTTTGTCAATTTTTTATTAAATGTAGGACCCATGGCTCTTCTTGAAAGTTCTCAAGACATCACAATCTGCATGTACAAAAGTTTTTGTCTACATGGAAGTTAAACTTCACTTATTACCAAACCCCCTAGCAGCTTACCTTTGATTTCATCTGTAATGCCAAGAACCCTATCTAGGTCTTCTGCTAGCTTCTTCTTGTCTTTCATGATAGATGCAACTTCTTGATTCAACTGGATGTTTTCTGCCTCTATTTTGATCATGGTTTGCTGTAGATGTTTCATTTGTGCTTCAGTCTCTGCCTCATTAAGCATTCTGTGATCATGACCACTTTCTCTTACACCTGCTCCATTCTGCAAATCACTCTGGTGATCAGTTGCAGGTGGTGTAGTGTGTGCCATTTGGTGTTGGTGCTGCTGCAGCTGTACAATATTAAGTTGGTTGCGAAGTCGTACCACCTGCACAAATAAAATCTTGGTAAATCCCAAATATTTTTTATTAATCATCATCCATATTCTTAAACACTAGATATCAGAAAAAAATACTGCATTCATAAAGTTGATATGGTGCAAGTTTCAAGTATGTAACTCGATAAGAAATAATGGCAATTACTGCTGCCTTGACAATGAAAAGTTAAGAAATCATTAGGTGTTGAGAGATGTTGCCTTGGGAATATGGTGGTTGGTATATAAATATTTGTGATGTAACTTGTCTTCTTTGTACGTGTTTGGATTGTGATTATTCCAACTATGGTGTCTGTTGGTATTTCAGTGTCTTGTTTTGTTGAATGTTATGCTGTTGTGCATTAGTTATCAACCCCCCTGTGTTGAGTGCTGTCTCCCCTGACTGTTCTGTATTAAGTAAATGTAGGTAGTGTGGCAGTGGGCAGGGGACAGGGCTGACCCTTCATCTACAAGGAGCTAAAATAAAAGGGAAACAAATGAATGACAGATGGGAGTGGGATGGGTGGGGGTGCAGTAGGTAGTGGGCAGGAGAAATGGGAGGGGCGGAGGCGAGTGCATACCTTGGCTGGCTATCTTCCTTGTAAGGGGGATGAAGCCTCTTGGTATACGGACAGATAGAATAGGTAGTGTGGATTGTGGTGATAGTTTAGTTTCCTGAAATAGTGCCATGTGTATGATGTGTTTATGTAGGAGTTGCAGCAGCTCCTTGTGTTTGCTCATGATACCAATGATGTTTACTGGTAGTATATTTACTATCTTTGTACCCAAGTGCTTTAGGGTATGCACTGGTGTGTGGTGACTGCAGCTCCAATTTTTTTTTTTTTTTTATGTGCTGGTTTGTGTTGGCAAATGTGGTGTATGCGAGGTAGATCCAAGAGTAGCATGTGTTGCATTTTATGGGTATGTGTATTCTTTTTCTATGTAAAACATGTGTATGGGCCTGGATTGTTTTTTTTGTTTTTTCTCCAGCTGGAAAGAGGTGTGGGAAGAAAGACACCAGAGTACTAATCTTCTTATGTGATAAAACTGAAATAAAAGAAAGGAAGACAGGTTTGTATGAAGTGACAGATCAGAACAAGTTTCTGGGCTTGATCTGGAGACCAAGTAATGGTCTCATTATTTTTGTAGTCAGAAGGCATCTGGGTTATCTCCATCAGTACTTTGTCCTTTCCCGTTCAATAGTGCTGCCTCTTGCAGGTACACCTGATAACACCTCTTACACTTCAGTCATAGACATAAGACTACTTCATTATTACATGCATAGCTGTGTAACCATTTGAAATTGTACTTAGAAGCTCTCAATATCTACTACAAATACAGTCACTGCCTTGCCTCTTGATAGTAAGTTTCAGTTTGAATTTTCATTTCTCTCAAGGCTGTTGCTTTGGTAGATGAATGAAGCTTTGATAACTGTGTTTCCTTATCCCGCAGTGCTCCTTCCAGACGTGAAACTCTAAGCTGTAGACTAGACACCACTGCTGCTCCCTTGTCCGTCAGCTTTCTCCGTGCCATATCATTCTGCAAGTTTTATATGACCTTGTCCAAAGCAATGTTAGTTTTCAACATGCACCAACTGGGTTAACTGAAGTACACCAATTAAGTACCAACAAAGAAAACACACTAAATCAACTAATGATGTACAGTAGAATACATCATGCATCACAAACCATTACTGTATTCACTGTATTCATTACTAACTGAACATAATGCACACCACCACACTGGTCCCTCAAACTGCATCAACAGTCTCTTCTAAAAACTCCAATATTCTATGAAATAAAACAATGCAAACATTTAGGTATACATATCTAAGCTGCTGAGTTTCAATCCAGGTCTACACTGTTCACATGATCAAACTCAACCCACCACTCACACACACATAAAACTGGATATTGAAAGATATATATGTAGGTCACTGTGAGCAAAGCTCTTCCTGTAACATATAACTACGGAAAAAAAAAAAAAAAAAACACTCATGGAATTTTAGGTCTATAAGGTTCACCATGCATACATACATATACCAAGGCTTTTCCCCCCTTATTAGGGAGGTAGCCAAAAAAGGAAAAGGCATAAAATCATTCCCACCCATTCCATCCCCGAAAACACTCCACACCCCTCCACCCTCCCTTCCATCTTAGCACCTACTAGATGACGGACCATCCCTGCACCCTGTCCACTGCCCTGGGTCAGAAGCAGTGTTGCAAGACACAGCACATCCACAGCAAGGCCACTTCATTAAATCGGCGACCCCCCTCTCCATTCCCCCATATAAAGGAGAGGATGGGGAGAAATCCCTTCCGGCTGCGTCAAAATTTTGCTCACACACACTACCTCACCCCCCATCCCCCCATCCATTCCACCTCATGCATCACAGCATCTTCCATATACAACCATTCTCCATTCACCCGTCTTCTGTCCTCTCCTGTCCTTCCTCAACAGACATTCCCCTCTTCCCCAAAGCCCCCTTCACCCCATCCATCCATCTCATCCTAGGACGTCCCCTCATGTTCACTCCCTCCACATCTGCCTTCCATACCTCCTTTACTAGTCTTTCTTCACTCATTCTTTCCATGTGTCCAAACCATCCTAATACTCTTTCATCAACCCTATCTCCTAACTCCCTTTCCACCCCTGTTCTCCTCCTCACCTCCTCATTTCTCACTCTATCTAGCCTAGTAACCCCCATCATACTTCTCAGACACCTCATCTCAAACACATTCAAGCTCCTTCTCTCTTCCTCACTTATGTTCCATGTTTCTGCTCCATACAGTGCTGTTGGCACTATCACTCCTTCATACAGTCTCCTCTTAGCATCCATTCCCAATTGTCTATTTCTCATTACATTTTTAAATCTCCTAAGGCATTTACTTGCTTCTCTCAATCTACATTCTACCTCCACCTTCACTCCGCCCTTTCCTGCCATATTCACACCCAGGTATCTAAAGCTATCCTCTTCTTCCAGTCTCTCTCCATTAATATTCACTTCCAGTCTGCTGCCACTTTCTCCCCTTATACATCTCATCACATTGCTTTTACTCACATTTATCTTCAAATTCCCTCTTTTGCACTCTTTCCCAAACTCTGTCACTAACTTCCTTAATCCCTCCTCTGATCCTGCTACAAGTTCAGTGTCGTTAGCAAACAACAACTGGCTTATCTCCCATTTTTCTCCATTTTCTTTAACCATCTCCAATCCCCAGCCCATTACCCTTGTGTTTACCTCTTGCACCACCCCATCCATTTAGAAACTGAACAGCCAAGGTGACATAATGCATCCCTGGCAAAGTCCCACATTTACCCTAAAGCATTCACTCTCTCCATTTCTATTTCTAACACAGGCTCAACAATTCTCGTAAAAACTCGACTGCTATTAACAGCTTTCCTCCTATCCTATATATCTGCCATACTTCCCACTGAAACTGATATCTAATTAAAAATATCAGTGCTGTAAATCCCACCTACTTGGCACACAAATATAACTAACTTAACCGTATGATGTACATGTCATCTGTGTACATATACAAGTTCATCAAGTGTATAAAAATATCTACCTTCCACACGCACAATCCAATGTCTAGCTTAACCACAATGCAAGCAAGCACCTGTGCAGTTAATAGCCCACATCCAATCCTTGAACCATCCAGCCCACAACCACAAATCCTAAGCCAATTGTAGTAGTCAAACCTTTGTTGGGTCCATTAATTGATCAATCTGTCGGTCTCGTTTCAACAAATCTTCCTCCAGTCTCCGATTCCTTGTTTTAAGTGATGAATGTTCTTCACGAATTTCCCCGAGGGTCTTTCGCAAATCTTGGATCTCCTCATACTGTTCCTCCTGTAGCAACAAAAACAGAAAAAGGTAAGGAGCATCTGCCAAGAAGCAGCAGCAACCAAGCTGGTGCCCAGCCTGTAGATAAACCATATGAGAAAAGATTAAAAGTACTGGGTCTACCAACTTTGAAAGATCAAAGAGAAAGAGATGATATGATTACAGTGTTCAGGTCACTAAAGGGGATAGATTGCACTGATAGAAGTGATCTCCTGATTAAAGACGGGAAAGTTTTAAGACGCCATGGAAGACCACATGTCAAAACAATGTGAAGAAATACAAGTTTCCATATACATACATATACCAACGGCTCCCCCTTGCAAGGGAGGTAGCCAAAGTAAAAGGCATAAATCCACTCCCATCTATTTTATCCCAACATACTCCACTCCCACTCCCCATCCCTCCCTCCCTTTTTCTTGGCTCCTTCTGGACGATGGGTCATCCCTGCATCTCGCCACTGCCCTGGGTCAGAAGCAATGTAGCACGACACAGTACATCCATAGCAAGGCCACTTCATTTAATCAGCAATCCTCCTCTCTCTTCCCTCATGCAGAAAAAGAAGACAAGGATAAATCCCTTTGGGCTGTATCGAAATATCATTCACACATACTCCCTACCCTCCAGGCATCACAGCATCATCCATACACCATTTTCCACTCACCCCTATCTTGTCTTCTCTCTTCCTTCCTCAACAGACATTCCCCAGGTAAAAATTGTAGTGGAGAGTTAATGGTGGAGATGTGTCTAGAAAGAGCTGATGATTGCCAATACAGTATTTAGGAAAAGGACAGAAGTTAAGGTGCTTAGAAGGAAAAGGAGCAGGAGTACAAGGACGAGGAATGGGAGTGTTTCAAGGAGGGAGTGACAAGGTGTGCAAAGATAGTGTGTGGAACTAGGAGAATGGGATGGAATATAAAGACGGTAGAGTGCCAGAGGACTGGAGGAGTGCCAGTATGGTTCTGCTTTACAAGGGAAAAGTGGACAAATATGAATGTAGTAGTTTTAGAGGAATCAGTTTGATGAGTGTAGTTGGGAAGGCTTATGGGAGGGTTTTGACTGAGAAAGTAGAGGTGTGGATCAGGTTCTTGTGTTAAGACATTCGTGAGAAAGGTTCAGCAAAAGATAAGGATGTTTTTTTGGGGCCTTTATGGATTTGGAAAGGCACTGTGGGAGGATTTGCAGATATGTGGGTTTTGAGGAAAGCTGTTAGAACTGGAAATGGAGAGTTAGTGGTTTGGGGTAAAGGTGAGACTGTGCCAGAGATGAGTCAAGTCACCATGGCTGTTCAATGTGTACATGGATGGGGTGGTGCAAAAAGTAAAGGTGAGGGTAATGGGTTGGGGAATGGAGATGGTTAAAGAAAATGGAGAGAAGTGGGAAGTGAGCTAATTGTTGTTTGCTGATGACACTGCACCTGTGACTCCGGGGAGTTAATGACAGAGTTTGGGAAGGTATGAGAATCCGACAAGAAATAATGGTCTCAAACTGTCAGGAAATAGATTAAATTTGGAAGTGGCTAGAAACAACTTCGACAATCGTGTAGTTAAAGATTCGTTTAGATAAACATTTAAGCAAGATGCTGTAATGATCGCCATTTATTTTATATTACTTGATTACTTGTTTGTTATTGTCTGTTTATTTATTTGCTTGATTTCCATTTATTATTATTTATTTGTCAGTTTATTACCTGTTTGTTTATCATTTAACTATACCTATGTATTATTTATTTTATCTATTATTATTTCGCTCACTGGCTGAGCAGGTTAGGGTGTCGTTACTTGCGGCGAAGGTCGAGGTGAGGGCAGTTCGAAGCCTGCCACCAGTGAAGTTGGACCAAGGGCATGGTTCATTAAATTCCACGCTACAAAGCCCTCTGAGGGGCACCGTCCTAGCCTCCTGATAGGGGGGAGTGTGTGACATTAAACCATATTATCATCATCATTTATATTATTATAAATTTTATTCTATTTTATCAATTTTTTTATCATTTATATATTTTTTTCACATCTGACCTAGTCATGGACCAAAAGGTCTCCTGTCAGCATGCTCCGCCTTTGTAATCCTTTGTAAAAAGTTGAAGGTAAATGTGGGTAAAAGCAAGGTGATGAGATGTATAAGGGAAGAGGATGGCATACAATTGGAAGCTTAAACAAGAGATACTGGAGGAAGTGGATAGCTTTAGGTACTTGGGGTCAGATGTGGCATGAAAGGGAGGAGTGAAGGTAAAGCTATATTGTATACTGAGAAAAGCAAGTAAATGCCTTTGGTGATTAAAAAGTGTGATGAAAAATAGGCATCAAGGAATGGATACAAAGAGCAGGTATTATGAAGGGGTGATTGTGCTGATGGCTTTGCATGAGGCAGAGACTTAGAATTTAAGAAAGCTAGAGAGGAAAAGCCTGAATGTATTTACCTAGTTGTATTATACAGGAAGGGGAGCTATGCTCGTGGTGACCCGTTTTTGTATCTCACAAGATCAAGTTTGTTCTTAAATTCTTGTATTGTGTTTGCACACACTATTTCTTCATCCAATTTGTTCCATATATCTATCACTCTGTGTGGGAAGCTGTTCTTTTTCAGGTCTCTTCTGTAGTTATTTCTTTTGAGTTTCATTGCATGTCCTCTTGTTTTTGCTCTGTCCCGCTTTAATAAGTCCTCTCAATCAAGGCATTCTTTTCCTTTCTTAATTCTGTAGATGGTTAGGTCACCTCATTCTCTTCTTTGTTCTAGGGTTGGCAATTCCAGTTCGACCAGTCTTTGTTCATATGTCAGGTTTGCAACAAGTGTTGGGACCAACTTTGCTGTTGCTTTTTGTATTCTTTCTAATTTTCTTGTATTCTTTTTTGTACTGAGTGACCATATCAGCACTGCATATTCCAGTTTTGGCCTCATCAGTGTTTGTAATATTTTCATGATCATTTCCTTATCCAGGTATTTAAAGACCACCTTTATTGATCTCAACAAATTGTATGTTTCTCCGACTATTTCATTTATATATCTATCTGGCGACATGTCTTTGGTGATGATTATTCCTAGGTACCTTTCAGAATGTGTGAGCATATTTTGACGCAGCCCGAAGGGATTTCTCCCCGTCTTCTCCTTTTATGCATGGGGGACGGAGAGGGGGGGGGTCGCCGATTTAATGAAGCGGCCTTACTGTGGATGTGCTGTCTTGCAACACTGCTTCTGACCCAGGGCAGTGGACAAGGTGCAGGGATGACCCATTATCCAGGAGGTGCTAAGATGAGAGGGAGGGTGGAGGGGTGTGGAGTGTATTCAGGGATGGAAAGGGTGGGAATGATTTCATACCTTTTCTTTTTTGGCTACCTCCCTTGTAAGGGGGAAAAAGCCTTGGTATATGTATGTACCTTTCAGAATTTACTTTCTTTACTTATTTTCCATCAATTTTATACTGTCCTGTTATTTTCTTCTTGCTTTTTCCAAATTCAATTATACTGCACTTCTTGATGTTGAATTCTACCTCCCATCTCTTGCTCCACTCTGAAACTTTGTTCAGATCCCTCTGCACTGAGTCACAGTCTATTTCGAAGTTTATTCCCTTTAATAATTTTGTGTCATCCACAAAGCAGTTTATGTAAATTTCAATGCCTTCGTCCATGTCATTTACATATATAGCAAACATTATTGGAGCTAGTACTGACCCCTGTGGGATGCCACTACTCATTTCTTCCCATTTTGAACATTTGTCTCTGAGCACCACTCATTTTTCTTCCATGTAGGAAGTCCTCCATCCAATTCAATAGTTTTCCATGTATGACTCCTATTGTTTCCAGTTTATATAGTAAAACTGTTATCTACCTTTTTGCATATTTGCAGTATCATAATTTTGAAGAATAAAAATTTACAATAGCTAGTGATCTGGAGTGATGGATGTGGTTACCAAAACCAAAATGTGAATGTTGCCAATATCTATTTTGCTCTGGCCAGGAAATATGGTATCACCAAAGTTCAGAAATTCCTTGTTGCAGAGCACAAACAAATGGAATGTGACTTCGCGTACAGCACCATAGAACAAAAGATAGTGAATAATGTATTCACTGAATAAGATTATGCAGTTCTTATCCAATGTGCAAAGATGAAACCATCACCATACACAGACAAATGAAACACCAAGATTTTCTGAAGATGGAAAATTCATTCTTCAGTGGCAATAGGCCCGGGAAAGTCTGAAAACCAGTGGTTAGTGAATTAAAGGGGCTGATGTACTAAATTAATGGAACGTTAAGTTCAAGCTACCTTTCAACAACTACTCTACCTGGGAGTTTTTACCATAACAGGTTCATAAGGCAGAAATCAAGTAGATCCTATTGTTCATATCAAGACTACCAATCAAGTTAAGGAAATTCAATGACCTACATTCAATGAAATCAGTTATACTCTCAGCTGACTGTTATAACTCTTGACACCCTGCCTCATGAATAAAGAATATCAGAAACAATTTTGCAAAGCAATAAGGAGACAATATTCTGAAAAGAATTTGACTTCTCTGTTTCTTTGTGCTTCTTTTTGAGAAATCCAAATAATTAATTCCAAAGATGTAATTTTAATTTTTAGTGAATTTCACGATGCATGTGTGTTTAGCTTAGTTATTTCAAGTGATGCAAAAAACTTGAGAAAATATAATTCTTAGAAAAAAAAAAATATATACATACATACATATTCCAAGGCTTTTTCTCCCATACAAGGGAGGTAGCCAAAAAAGGAAAAGGCATAAAATCATTCCCACCCATTCCATCCCTGAATACACTCCACACCCCTCCATCCTCTCTCTCGTCTTAGCAAAAAAATACCTACATATACCAAGGCTTTTCCCCCTTACAAGGGGGGTAGCCAAAAAGAAAAAGGCATAAAATCACTCCCACCCATTCCATCCCTGAATACACTCCACACCCCTCCACCCTCCCTCTTATCTTAGCACCTCCTGAATGACGGGTCATCCCTCCACCTTGTCCACTGCCCTGGGTCAGAAGCAGTGTCGCAAGACACAGCACATCCACAGCAAGGCCACTTCATTAGCACCAGAAATTAATGTGAAAAGAGCCTTCTGTTTATTTTCATTTCATATGATTAATCATAATTTTAGTTCTATTTCCTATGTATTGGTTCTTAGGCATCATACCTAAACCACTTGTAAACATTACCAATAAAATTGCTTGTCACTACTTCATTTTGTTTCAATATATAAAAATTTCTACTTGAAATAATCATACAAATGTCTTTTTCCTACAAAGAAGCAATGTTAGGAGTAATGTTATGTAAATTTATAAAACAGAAATGAGGAAGTTTTTTAAATTTCTCAAAAAGTTGGAAAAATTACTTAGGCACTTTCTTTATGAGGGTGAATTTGTAGCCAGGTATAATAATTGTGGAGTACGAGACAGGAAGCTCGCTGGCTGAGCGGGTTAGGGCGTCGTTACTTGCGGCGAAGGTCAAGGTAAGGGCGGTTCGAATCCTGCCACAAGTGAAGTTGAACCAAGGGCATGGTTCATTAAATTCCATGCTACAAAGTCCTCTGTGAGGAGCACTGTCCTAGCCTCCCGATAGGGGGGGAGTGTGTGACGTTAAACTATATCATCATCATTATCATCATCACGAGACAGGACCCATAAGCTTTGCTCCTTTCTTACACACTACAATGGATAAATACATACAGGTAAACGTCGACTTACGATGGCCGCGACTTACGATTGTTCGACTTTACGATGACGACATGATAATTTAACCCCTTCCATACGGTGCCGCACACGTATGCGTCATGAGGAGCAAATGGATTCGCGACGCTGCCATATCGGCGTCTTGATTATATTTATTGTAGTCGCCCCTGTGTTTTTACATTCTCTCAAATGATTCATTCTCTGTGGTTTTCAAAATTCGCGGGTGAAAGAGAGAACGATCGATATAAGCGGTGACTATATTTTATGATGCGAGTATTATTACGTCACGTCGTACGGCTGGCATTGGCTGCTGCCCGCGAGATTTAAGTTCCGTACTGAAAATACATATTATAGTGTTTGAATATGGTAAAAAGGATAAAAATAATTAAACAAACTACTGTACATGTTTAATAGGCTATATTCAGTATCTCTGGTGGTTAATATACAGGTAGGCTAGGTACAGTGACCACGGAACAGAGTGGGGATCGACTTACGATGAGATCGCCTTACGATGGCTCTATCGAAACCTAATGCCATCGTAAGTCGACGTTTACCTGTACTTGGTCTCTGTTAACAACACTGAGAAGTCACAAGGACAAAGACAACATGGAAGACCTTAACAATTTCAATTCAAAGCCCTTTGTCCCCCTATATATAAAATAAAAAATAATAATTAACTCAGCCTTTGATGACTCACCTGAGATTTGTATGCTGGCTTCCCTATTTTTGGAATTTTGATGACGACCACAATGGATCTCTGCCCGACTCAGCAAAGGTTTGATTCCTCCAACATCAATGTCTGATTAAATACATTGGTATTATACACAAACAAAACAAATTTGATGAATGAGCATATGGTATTTGGAAACCAGACATGTAGTTATATTAAAATGTATATATGTATATATATATATAAAGTGGATGATGGGCTGAGAAGGGCAGTGGATGCATGAGGAAAGTCTGCCAAGCAAGAAAAAGAGAATGCAAAAGAGAGGAATGAGTGGAGAGAAATTGTGAATGCATGAAGGAATGATGCATCATGAAGGGATGGTTTTCTCGTCTACTATGTAAAACTTTTTAGGGGACAAGGAAGGGTCACCATATGAAGCAGCAGGGGATAAATCAACTCCAGCTGTCAGACCCTGCTACAGAGACACTGCATCTCACTGCATTGTCTTTGAACTCAGCAGTGTTGTGGAGTACAGGGTCCTTCATCAACGAGATGCTAAAATGGAAGGGGTGACAAATGGATTTTGATGGGTATAAGTTATGACTCAGTCACCCCTTTTACCTGGAAGCCATGAGTCTCCTGAAAGAGACCTAGAGCAAGGGTTTGACTGATATCTGGGAGATGAGGTGAAAACAGTGGGAGGACCTCAAAACAAGATTCATGCAATGCACAGGATATCTCATGGTGAAATTAACCTTTGCTCCCTTTAAATGCATACCATCCTTCAACAAGTACTATCACTGGGTACCTCACATACTTATGAGGTAGTCAACAAAGTTTTTGGGGATAACTTATGAATCTGCAGCGTCAAGCAGGTGGCATGTTCCCAACCTGTACTTACTCAAACAATATTACACATCTGCCTTTCTGCCAAAAAGATATGCGGCATAACTCTTGGATCCACAGCAGACACCATAAGCTTATTTGCCCCATACCCCATTTGTTCACTGCAGTATCCTTAGGTGCTCTCACCTAAGTATTGCAATTGCTATACAAGACCCTTGCTTATGTACTGCATGTGTTGCATTGTTGTGTTGTGGAGTGTCCTTGCCTGTGTAGTGCATTTGTTGAGCAATCCAGTGTTGTGCCATTGTGCCATGGAGGTTAAGAGAGCAATTTCATCTGATGCTACGAGCACCTCTAAAGCACCAGAAAAAAATGGTGATCTTTAAGGAAAAAGTTAAATTGCTTGAGAAGTGTAAGGAGGGTATATTGTTTGAAGCAGTGGGCTGTACATTTGGTGTGAACATGAGCACATGAAAAGTGCATTCTAGTTGCGCCATGCTTGGCCTAGCATGTGTCACTGCCATAGGATAAGGGAAAGGTGATAACAGAAAATGCTCAGTTTATGTGGACTGTGGATCAACAATGGGAGTTGCCATGGATACAAACATCATACAGGAGAAAGCTACATCCTTGTATGTCTGGTTCAAGCCCACCACTGATGGCCCAGTGGCTCTTAGCTCCTGCCTCAACGAGTAACAGTGACGATTGTCCATCCCGGCATCCCTCAGTAATGAAGACAACGAAGGTGCCGAAGGAGGAAATACTGTTGGAGACAGTTGGGGGGAGATAATGGGGAACAGTCTATACATCCGCAGACCCATCTAACACTGCACTTACATTTCACACCATTATTTCAGTCATTTGTCATTAGTTAGTGCATCACTAATCACTGTAATATCATGCCTAACCTTGAAAAATATATATGGGCAACTTATGATTATATCATAGGTGCATTAAGAATTTGTAGACTAAGTTTTTCTGGGTTTTTGTCCCCAAACCACCACAAAAATTTTAGCTGTTCATTTGTACTCAAGTACAAAATAAAAACTCCAAAATGTCAAGTGAAACTTAAGTGCACAGAGTATCTCATCCCTGCAAGAAACATTTAGTTAAGTACCGGTCACAATGCTACGCTGTTGTTACGACCAGATCTATATCTACACACAAACAACACAAATTTACAACCAATTGTATTATCATGAAAATTTTCACTGTAATCAAAACTTCACAACTAATCTTGAGTGTTAAAACAATAGGAAGTTACTTACTTTTCATGTTTCTGCCAGTCCTCCCATGAGGACTTTCAGATCGCATATGATACTGTCGTGGCATTGATGTGGGACCGGACCAGTGTTCAGCAGCTGCAAACATGAAATCTATGTCAGAACTGTAATGAAATTATTTACATCTAACAGACATGTATAGAGCCTAGCAAATCTTGAGGCTCTGGGTATTGGCCTTAGAGCCTCAAATTCTACAGTATGGGTCCCAAATCCTATGGACAGATATCTTACAGGTATCCCTTAGGACAAAACCAAAATACACTTGGTCTTGGGTTCCAAGTACAGAAAAGAAAATTTCTCTACAATTAAGGAGTGGTACAACCGGTTTAAAGATGGCTGAACAATGGTGGAGAGCGAGCCACACTCCAGTCAGCCATCAACATGCCAAAATGACTATAGTCGCTGTATCGAAAACTGGCCGTTAGGGCGGAGCACGGGGATTCCCCATGTTGCCACATATAATTATTTTATAATTTTATTTTATTTTAAATTTTATCTTATAATGTTGCCACATATAATTATATTATACAACCACTCCTCGTTTAACGACCTACTTGGTTAATGACAACATGAAGTAACGACGGGCTTTATGGCAGACCAATATTCATTTAACGTAAATCTCCCGAAGTTACGACGTCGTGTACGATAAGTTGGCTGAGGCAAATTTGTATGATGTTATTGTACAGGGTGACAGTCACGTGGTATGGAACGTGACTGATGTCACCCAAGACCTGACGTTTCTCTGCCTGTGCGACCCTGCTTGACCCGATCTAACCTAACCCAGTGCAATTATTTAATTACGCACTGCGGGTAACTTACACACACAGTATATATAGCGGCTTCCGCTGCATGTAAAATCAGTTCACTCGCACCTTACAATAAAGGAGACGAACTCACCAAAACCTCTTTTTATTCACCAAATAGTAGCATCGCTACATTATAAATGAACTTGTACGGTGGATATTAGCTGTGAGGTAAAGTGTTTTGAAGCTTAGGTCTACATTACCATCCTGCAAGCTGCAAAAACTACCTGGGTTACAGTATATACCGGTATTGGTAAATTTTTAGTTTCGACCATGGGCGCACTATAGCAATAGAAAATTAATTATTAATTTTGTAAATTATAATGTATCAACGTAATATGCAGTTTTGTGAACGGAAAAAAAAAGGTGCTAAAACAGATTTCGTAAGTAACGAAGTCGTGTCGGACGAATGGTACGCCATGTGTGTTATGATAGATGCCAACGTCGAAGAAATGAAAGGATGATAAATTCGTCTAACCTAACCTGTGTTTAATAAATCATTACCTGCAAATTAAATGTCATCCGGTTCGTCCTCGTTGGTGTCGTCGTGAGAGACGTTGGCGGGCTTTTCAACCACTCTCTCAGCTTGCGGGGTATACAAAATTCTTGCAGCTTGAAGGAATGCGTGTATCTCCGCTCATAACATTCCTTCAAGAAAATGTACCTGACGAGGTACTATTGGAAGTACCTAGGCCGTCAATTGACAGACGACAAGATGGTGTCCCGATCCTATGCTACCGACTTCGTTCATTAGCATATTTGCTTGTAGCAAGGTATTTTTTATTTTCATTTCTGCCCACAAAATTGCATATTACGTTGATACATTTTAATTTACAAAATTAATAATTAATTTTCTATTGCTATATTGCACCCATGGTCGAAACTAAAAAAAATACCCCGGTATTTAATATGGAATGTCAGCATACGCAGATTTGGTCATACACGGTAATTTCAGGAACCTAACCACCACGTTATTTGAGGGCTTTCTGTACTATCAAAACAGTAAAAAAAGCTTTAATGTACTGTATAAAAGAGGGAAAATACACAAAAATAAAGATACATGTATTGCTGGACATTGTACATACAGTACATGTACGTATGTGTATACACTTTCGCTTAACGCCCAATTCGGTTAATGACGGCGACGCTGGTCCCAATTGTCCTCGTTAAACGAGGAGTGGTTGTAATTTTGTCACACACCACCACTGGGGTAAAAATCAAAGCAATGTTTTCTATACAAAGGTTTCGTTTCCTAGAGTTGTGGACATGGCATATGAGCAGGAGAGAGTGACATTGCCACTCCATCCCTTCTCTGGCCACACCCCCACAATGCATTCAGAAAGCATTGCATCCACATGCACGTTCTCGTCATGGATTGATACATTATATATATATATATATATATATATATATATATCACTGTCCAGTAATGTCGTTACACATTAGTAATTGCACTAAGAACCCACTATAATTTGGATTTAAGAAAAGAAAAAAATAACGGATTTCCGTATAGTTCGATCACTTGCTGTGATCCTCTTCACGTGGAATACATAGACAAGAGAACATACACATCTTATATACAGATGAGAGAGGTAAAGTTAGGGAACATGGACAAGTCAACTCATGTGGCATCTATATTGTATATGTGGTAAATCATCCGCTTTTACAATATGGGGAAATAATTTATCAACTGCCAAGGTGGTTATGTAATCTGGTGACCATTGGCCTTTTGAGATGTTAAAATTCGGGAATTGTTTTATTAAGGAAGATTCAATTATTTTCCTTTTGTAACTACATTTGGATTTGAAAATGGTTTTTGCCTCATCCCAATTTATTCTGTGGACGAGGCAAAAACCTTCCTTCTCCTTCTCCTCCTGTTTGCAAGGAACATAGAAACAGAGCCACATTATGAATACTGTGTCATCTCTGTCCCATGCCCACTGCTCAGATCTGATGCAAAGCAACAAGGCACATCATCCCCACAGCAGGCCCTGACACCTAAACTGATAATCCCTCACTTCTTACATTAGATGAGTAACTGAGCCTGATAATTTGTGCTTAGTAGAGGCCAAGCTTCCAGGGAATGCTGTTCTACAGTTGGGAATAATAGATACATTATCTGGAGAAGAAACTGGAAAGATTAAATTGGTGGTGTGGAGATGTTTGTTATGAGAAACCATATAATGGTGGAGGAAGTAAGTCCGAGTTACAGGAAGGACCCTCAAGACTGGTCATCTCTAACCCCTCAACATGCTACCAATGGGAAACAACTACAGGTGAACAAAATAATCTGGCATCAGCTAGGATAAAACAAGTCCCATAGTATTTGGTATGTTAGCCATTTCCAGAGGTGTAGTGCTCCTAGAACTGGACCACCACTCTAACACCTCTTGTTTAACATTTCAATACACATAACTTTCATCTTCACTTCCTCCCCACCCCAACCAAGTTCCTATGCCATTGTATGGATGTAAAATATGGAACAATTATGAAAAGAGAAATATATACCTGTACATTAGATAGGTCATCCCTGATTACTCCAGCCAGTTGTCCAGTGACCATAATATTCCATTATATGGTTCTATATAAAGTGTTCATTTAGAACACTATCAACTGACAACACTCTAATACCACACACAAACACACCGAAAATTCTTGGTGTAACATACGATACATCCATGTCTTTCAAACAACACCTCACAAACATAAAAAACAAATGCACACCTAGACTTAACGCACTTAAGTCAATCACTGGAACAACATTTGGACAAAACAAAGAAACTAATATAACAATATACAAACAATGCATACGCTCAGTGATGAATTATGCGAGTCCTGCATGGGCTCCTAATCTCAGTGAGACACACCACAACACCCTTCAAATCATACAAAACAAAGCCCTAAAAACAATTACAGGCTGCACAAATACATCACCTACAGACCATTTACACCATGAAACAAAAGTCCTCAAAGTCAAAGACCACCTCGACATGAGAGGCACACAAACACTTGCTGCAGCCACCACAAACACATCACACCCGCTACACTACATAGCAGAACACCCACACACACCAAGAAACATTAAAACTACAAAGACCTTTATTACACACAGATGCTCTCTTCTCTTCCTCCACAACCACCAAATACCAGCCTCCGGAAACATATTCATAATCATATCACTCACCGCTCCATTAACACACTGAAAGACAACACACTGCTGCATGCCAGACCCCCTGATATCCACCCTTCTGAATCCTCTCTCCCACGTAAGGACAGAGTCCACTTGGCCAGACTGCGATGCGGTCACACCCAGCACTTCTAAGCTACCAGAAGAGGCTGGACGACCATGTTGTGAACAGCTGCCCAGGATGTAACACTTCACCCCATACCATACAACACATAATGGAAGACTGCATTATACACAATCATGCACGCAAACAACACAACATACACTCTATAAAGGATTTGTGGGAAAACCCAGTTTCGGCTGTGGCCTTCCTTGGGGAGACGGGACTGCTCGGACAGACAGTCTAGGGAACGACAACAACAACTGACAACACATCTTAAAACATTTTAAAAATAATATAAATAAATTATATAAAATAAAAATAACAAGGAAACCCTCAGGAAACCTTAACTTCAGAGGGAGGGAAAAGGCACAAAATTAACCTTTTCAATACTAATCAAATTCTCATGGGCAGCATCAGGTGCCTGACGTACAATGATTTGACGATACAAAACACAATACTTGTGTTATGAAATATAAAGTTACAGCTGTACTACTCATTCTCTTTCACTCTGGATATTAACAACCACACAAAATATGATCAAGCCAGTTCACAGACTACGGGGGTCACTCAGCTACAACTACAAAATAGATATAATCAAGATGCCAAGACTGGCATCCTCGTATATCCCCTTGTGCCTCATGACACCTACAAAGGCATCATCATCTGGAAGGGGTACTTGCTTCTACTAATGCCAGAAAATGGGGGAAAAGGAGCTTGCAATATTCCTTAGATTAGGTTGGTAGGCTAGGTTCGTCAAGAGCTGTACAAGGTTAGGGTGGCCACATTAGGATAGGCATGGCTGATTACCATGATCCAAACATGGGTGGGGAGGATGTGGTGGTTATAAGCACAGTCTCCACTAGATTAGGATAGTATGTTCAGTTTGCCACAGGTGAGGGAAGAGACAGGGCTCCCTCTCTCATACTCAAAGGATACAACCCCCCTAGATCAGATCTATATCAAGTCTATACAGAATTATTGTAGCCATTTCCACACAATTTTACCAAGCTGAGGGAGACCCTTCTAAATAGCATGGGGTTAAACCCCATCTTAATTTACTTGTTAAAGTCTATATTCATTTCCAATCCTTAATCTTGGTATTCATTTCCCACACTCTTGTAAAGATCTAAGGGTAAATGTTTAGAAGTGCACACCTATTCAATATGACAACACAAAATAAAATGTTAATTCTTTAAATCATAATATATCAATGTAATGTATATTTTTCTTGGTGGAAATCAGTAACAAAAAAAAGTTGCTAAAAGCGATACATTAATGAATGCAGCCGTAGCAACTGCTTGAGACGCCATCTTCCTTTTGCTAGATGCAAAGGTTGAAGAAATTATAGTATGATAAATTTGTCTAATCTAACCTAACCTGCATTTAGTAACATGATACCTGTAATTCGGTCATCAGGGTCATTGTTGTCAGGTATGGTGAAGCCCGTTTTGGTATCCAATCAGACTGCAGGGTGTTCATAGTTTGAAAAATAGCACAAAGCTTACTACCATAGCACTGTTTTAAATATATGTAGTATGGTGACATCACCTGGAGTGGGAGAACACCCGGTACACATCATCAATGCCAGTGTCAAACTGACATTGACAGAACTGGACAAATGACAACATGATGTCTCAAACCTATCATCACAACTCTGTTCATTAATGTATTTGCTTTTAGCAAGATTTTTTGTTATTGATTTCCACTAAGAAAAACATATATTGATGTATTATAATTCACACAATGAAATCTAATTCTCTATTGTTATATTGTGTAAGTACTGTACTGTACTTTATTTGGCATTGAATCAATATCATTAAGTGTAGATAAGGAAAAGAACACAGGTCGAAATAACAATTACAAATGCCAAGGATAACACAAAAAAGCATGTAAGCTTATTTCCACTGTGGTCCTCATATAAAAGAAAATACCAATCTAAGTATCCTTCTCTAAAAGGCTTTTGTATCTAATTTTTCTCATTCTTTTCACATTCCTAATTTCAATTTATGTGAGATTTACATATTTCATCTATGGCACTGGCACCTCTTATGTTTATTCAGGCAGCTGCCAGATGATCCCATTCTTGTATTAACTGGAAAAACGACGACCACGACCAACCATTACCTAAAACAGACTCAACACTAAGGGTAATTATTGCCTGATAATGAGGTAAGGAACCTCTCAAAATTTTAATGAGGCAGTAAAAGGACTTCTACGATTTCAATTGTATCTAAATACAACCCAATTTTCATACATTAGCTGTACTTACTGCTGGCCTAAATACTGTTTATCAACAGCAACTAAACAATTCCACTTCATAAGTCAAGAGGTAATTAATGTAAAAAGAGAATGTTGTTCCCAAACATACGTAACATGCCCATTGGATTGTGATTGTATGAAATTCTTATTTCCTTTCGATATAAAAAATAAAGATAATATTCTATCCATTTTATATAATTACTATTAATTCTAACAAATTGTGCCATCCTCGCTACCAATAAATAAGTTTAAATGTCTCACCATAATTTTGTTCAATGATTAAGGAATAGCTCTCAACCTCAACCCAACGCCCACCTGCCACTATAGTTCTGATGATGAAAAACAATAAAACTAATTCACAATTCTTGAAACAATTATATATCAATAGAATCGTCTATATGATTCACATTACCTTAGTCCACATTCCAAACCACTGACTTGTCACTTGTACATTCAAAGACGAATATTTAACTTTGATGGTCGACTTATTGAATGATCGTTACCTGCTTTCATCCTAATTTGTGTAAGTACTTCATGCTTTCCACCCTTTTCTCGATGCGCAGCCTTATCGAATATCTTACAGAGAATAGAATCTGCAAGAGGTGTGAGGAGCGTCTCACCAGTGGTCTGCTGGTCAATGTTGACATTAAGAACTTGACATGTTGGTTGGTTGGGTGAGGTGGTCACTGATGTGTCGGATTGTCGTCTGTCGGGAAGACGATATGTATGCACAAACTGTCGAGCGATTCTGCAGTTCAATGTTAGTAAACAGGACAATCACGTCATTAAACAAATTATCATTAGAAATAATACAGTGGCAAATACTGTACAAACAATATTATCATTACTAGTATTTTCGTCTTCGTTTACGCTGCACTTTGAATAATTTTACTCTCGAACTCTATCTCAGCTGACGACCTACCATTTTCAAACCCGAGGTTTTGTTTGAACCTACGGGAAGTAACGGTCATGCAAGTAAGATAATGTTTTACAGAACACAGAGATGGGGTTGGCATATTTAATTAGACACCAGGGCCACCAAAGAAATAATGGGGATCGAGGATACTTCTTCCAGAATGACCTTGAAAACGTGTACATCTGGGCCGTCGACAACATAAAGTTCAACGAAACCAAATTCGAACCGATGAGCTATGGCAAAAGCCTCGCAAATAACATCCAACCCTACACCATAGTCAGCTCACGGAGAGATCATGAACAAGGCGAATGTTAGAGATCTGGGAGTAATGTTGAATCGAGATGGCAAGTTTACCACACACATTGACAACTTTGTTGACAGCGCCAGATATTTATTTTGGATCCTCAGAACATTTACATCAATAGACGAAGATTGCACGATTACACTGTGGGAAAACCCAAGTACTAATTAAACCCGAATACTGTTACCAATTCTGAAATCCAGACAGTATAGGGGAGATAGATAAATTTGAGTGTCTTGTAGTAGTTTTAGTTCGGAACAACGGCAGGACAAATGAAAATCAACACAAAATATCTAATCACTTTCTTTTGGTAATTAGCCTCAAGGTGCGACACTAGAAGTGTCGCATGAGAGGTATAGGTGAAGCTCGGACTAAGGCCACAGCTTCAGATGATGACGGCGAGGCTCGATGGGACGGCTAGAAAACTGGACGAGATGTTGTTTGTGCGCTGGTCGGTACTGTTCTGCCCATCTCGGCGAAACGCCGACCTTTTAAAGGAGGCTGGCGGGAACGTGAGGAGCTTTCCAAGTTCCTGATTGGCTGACCGCTGGCTGGCAGGGACACCCTTGCGAACTACGCTTACCAACTACGGGAACTTGGAAAGGCTAGCTCCGAATATTTCTTTGATCAGTGTGTGACGGGTCGTAGGATGCATCACGTCACTACACCACTCCCCCGCTCTTCGAAAGCGGGCGTCGAGGAGGATAGGGAGCGACGCGCGCGACATATTTGAACCGGTCTGGCCTTCGGATCAATCGCCCCGAACGAGTGGTCATGCTGTCAGAGGGCATGTCTGGCGAGGAGGGCCTTGCTGGAGGGGGGCTCGAGTGCAGGGTGGTGTTGTCGAGGTCGGAGGCCTGGCGATGGGAGGTCGGTTGAGTATGGAGCTGTGGAGACATAAGGTTGGGTGAGAATTGTTGCATTGCATGGTAGAGCGGGGGCGTGGGGTGGGGAGGGTCTTAGGGAGGGGGGTGCCGGGAACAGTTGTAGAAGGGCGTGGTTGTGGGATAGGAGAAGGATAGGGGTTCGCCGTCGCGTACGCGTGATCTGTGTGAGTTTGGGGGGGGGGGGCTGCTGCAGGTGCTGTGTTGGTGGGGAATTAGGGGCAGGAGGGGAGTATTGGTTTGGAGGGGAGATTTTTTCGGGGGATGGGGAATGACTTGGTTCGGTGGTGAGGATGGGGTTAGGACCATGTTGTAAGAGGTATTAGAGTGGCCCTGGAGTTTTGGTGCGGGGAGTGGTGGGAAGGTGGGCCGGCTTGAGCAGGATCTCCGCGGGGCTGGAGGGGACGTGCGTATAACATACCACACACTGATGCCTCTTCTGCTCCACTTCCACGTCAATCCCCGGCCAGTAGAAAGACTGTCTCGCTCTGCACAACATCGATTCTCTCCCCTGGTGTCTCGCTTAAAGGTTCGTGAGGACTGCTCACCTAAGGGTAGCGGGTACTACCAGCAGTGAGTGTTTCTCCTCACAGGTGTACAGGACGATGTTCCCCAGGCAGCAGGCAGGAGAGGTGGCGTCGCACGCATCCTGAAGTATAGACGGAGAGCGAGTGGCTCCTGGTCCTTTCGTTCGGCGGCCCAGCCGTCGTTGGTTACGCACTCCCACAAGAGCCGATACTCGTCGTCCGTCCCGCACGGCCTCTTCCTCTACCTGATGAAGGTCCATAACACGCCCTACCTTGTCCTCGGCGGCCGGCCGCGACCGTGGCTGCTGATATGTCCGCACATACCAGCTCTTCGTCCTCCTCCTCCTCGTCCGATTCCTCTTGTTCACATGACAGGACCGGGTAGCGCGACATGGCGTCCGTCCGCCGCGCTGTTGGTGTCACCCTTCAGTTACTTGATGAGGAAGGTGAACATAAGTGCCTTCTTTAGGTTGAGGATTCGCGGGTTGGCTATGTCCCTGGGCTCCTTTTTCCCGAAAAGTCTAGTAAGGGCCTTGTGGTCTGTGACGAAAGTGAGGTTCTCACAGCCCAGGAGGAAGAGACGTGCCTTCTTCAGGGACCAGGCGATGGCGACTGCTTCCCCCTCAAGGGTGCTGTAGTTCTTCCCGGCCGCCGTAAGACGTCGGCTGCCGCACAAGCTTCCATCCTTCAAGCCAGCATAACGGCGACCTTTCTGAGACGCACTCACAGTACTGCTGCAAAATAACGAAGCCGAGGCCCTGGTGGCTGTATTCAGTGAGAGCTGCTGTGGGGCGGGAAGTATCGTAGAGGCGCAATCTCTCGGGTACCAATTGCCCAATGGTGTCTTTAGTGGAAATGAAGAGCTCTTCCAACTGCGTGTCCCATTACAATATATTCCCATCCGGATTCTTCAGTAGTTCCCTGAAGGCCTCCATGACAGGTGCTACCGCTAGGAAGGGCGCGACCTGGTTAACAAGGTCAAACTATGACCGCACGGCAGTCAGGGTGGGCCGGGGAGCATTGTGATGTCGGTTATAATCCCGGTGAGATCGTGGTTTGGCTGGTAGCTTTCTCAGCCCAGATATGGACCTAGATATGGATCAAAAGGTCTCCTGTCGGCATGCTCCGCCTTTGTAATCCTTTGTAGGTAGCCGGCGAAGATGACGCTCCTCCTGCAGAAACGAAACTTGTCGGGCCCCCGTAGAATGACGCCATTCTCCATGCATCTATGGAGAAAGTCGTATGTGTGCCAAAAAGGCGTCGCTGACGCTGCTGTCATGGAGTAGAGCGTCGTCCACGCACTTGAGCTTCCTGGGCACGTTAGAGATGGCGTCGTAGAAGCATTTAGTAAAAGCGTCCTGCGACGAGCAGTGACCCATGGGGGTGCGGCAGTACCGGTAGCACCCCAGGGGGTAATGAATAATGTGAGTTTGCGCCTGTCTTCGTCGAGGGGAGCCTGGTGGTAGCCTGAGTATGCATCTGCCATGGTCTTGAATGGATGCTTAGGCAGACTGGTGACGAGATCAAAGGGCGGCTTGGTGTGGTGTGTCTCTCTCAGGGTCGCGTGGTTTAGGCGCTGAAAATTGACCGTACGACGGGGCTTTCCGTCCTTTTTCGGCACCACCACCATTATAGAACACCGCTCAGTGGGTTCGCCGGCGGGCACAGCCTCGATGATGTCCTTGTTGACGTCGTCGTCCGACTGTCGTCGAACCTCGTCAAAGAAGTGGAGCGGGACCGTGGCCGGGAAGTGGACCGCGTAGGGGCGGCATCGGGCCGTAGATGGATGTGGTGTGGTGGGCCAGTCGTTTTTGGAAGCGGCATGCGCCCCATGGCAAACACAGTGCGCCCGAAGTTCTCTAAGAACCATCTCTCTAGGTGACCAAAGTTCTCTTCCACGAGCTCGTACGGTGGCGATTCCGGTCGTGACGGAGCTTGCAGGGAGTTTGATGGTTTCACAACATATACACCGGTGGGCGCTAGGGGGCGAGGGAAGGTGTGATGGACCAGAAGTCGGGTCTTGCATGCTTTGAATGGAAGGTACAGTCGTTGCACCCTGGTTGAAATCCATGAAATGTCAAAACATCAAGGATTTACTGTCTTTTTCATATGAAGGACACTGAATGAAGAAAACATATATTTCTATATGTTTTTAAAACTATTCTTAAGGAACAACTTGCAATTAAGTCTAGCAAGAGGATTACATTTTTGTTATCGAAATATGTCAATATTTTTTAGGCAAGTGCTTATGTTTCAAAAGTGTTTGTTCAGCTGTATATGAATTTAATTTTCATTCATATAAATGCTTTACAAACCGTAAAACCTTTTTGTTTTTGTTTTTATTTCAATTTTTGTTTATTCGACAATTGAAGAAATATAGCCTACTTCAAGTAATGTTTCATGAAGCAATTTACACAGACGTATATGCTACATGGGTTAAAAGGGTGATTAGATGCCAGGGCCCACAATACTATATAAGAAGCTTTTGAATTTCCACATTGGCCCTGAATTTCCTATGGCATGTACTGCACGATGAATTGGTCACGGTAAAAATATACAATTGATTTCCTTCTTACCCAATTACACAATTTGATAATTGACAGACAATAATACCCCATTCATAGACATTTAATCCAGCTCAAGAAACCCTAGTCACAGCATGCAGGACATGTAGAGGGGGTTTTGATTACAATCCTGCCCAAAGTACCGTGTAATTTTTTGCAACCTAAGTGGAATAGCAGCTCGGTGAAGTGATAATAATAGACTTCCAGCAGTGGGTTTGGAAACTCGATATACCTCACTCGAACAATAGATAAATGAGGTTAGAAAATCAACTTTTTTTTACCAGGATCAAAGCAGCATGGTATGCCTCCCATGTTCAGATGTTCGTGAATGATCATCATCTGAGTTTATTTTCTGAGGCGCCCCCACCTCGGCTACATGTTGGGTCCCTCCTCAGGGCCCCGCAAAAAAATCCTCGCAGCGCTCCCGTCAGGGCGGTGGCCCTGGACCCCACCAAGGACCCTAGGCCGGCCCCTTTGATTCCACTACAATAATGTATTGTAACCTATTATAAAGTATTTTTATATTATCGGTATTAAATCAATGATTGGTATTAACTAAAAATGTTTATTAGCATAATCATTGATATAGTGTAATTTTGTAGTTTGAAATTATTTTTAAATGGTCTCTTCTACTCCAGCTGTAAACATTCACCGACCCCCTGATTATTCATCGACCCCCTTTCGACCCCTTGGCTATTCATTGACCCCTTGGATGTTCCGATCGACCCCTGCGGGGTCGATATCGACCACTTTGAGAACCCCTGGTCTATATACTTTGGGAATACTATTGTCGCCTGGCCACGCCCTGATTCGTTGCATAGTCTATCTCAGATAGGCTATGCATATATATGTCACACATTACAGATAGGCTATCTGTAATGTGTAACATTTCTACAACGGGTTACAGGTGATTTGAGGCGTGGGTCATATATAATGAAAGCAGTTGAACTTGCATAACGCCGCAATAATACACATATATTGTCCTCATTTCAGATGGGGAGGGGGTGGCAGGGCTAGCGCTGATGGCTGACAAATTTTTAGACCTGGCCATTAAAAATTTCACTTAATAAAACTATTTTAATGAGTGTTTTAAATTTTCAATTTGCTCATTTCAGTTGTGGGGGGGTGGGGCTCATGGGAGGGCTGACCATTTTTTGGGGGAGGCTAAAGCCCCCCAAAGTCCCCCCTTGGCGCCGCCGCTGGGAGAAAAACTGTTAAGAGCAGTCAAGAGTTTTTACAAAAGTAGTAGAGTTTATGTTACAATCAGAAATGGAGAGAGTGAGTGGTTGGAGGTAAAGGTGAGACTTCGTCAAGGATTTGTTAGGTCACCTTGGCAGTTCGATTTATACATATATGGGGGTGGTGCCAGAGGCAAATGCAATGGTAATGGGCCGGGGATTGGAGATGGTAAAAGGAAATGGAGAAAAGTGGGAGATAAGCCAGTTGTTGTTTACTGACGACACTGCTTGTAGCAGGATCAGAGGAGGGATTGAGGAAGTTAGTGACAGAGTTTGGGAAGGTGTGCGAAAGAAAGAAGTTGAAGACAAATATGGGTAAAAGTAAGGTGATGAGATGTACAAGGGAAAATGTGGCAACAGACTGGAAGTGAGTTGGGAAGGCTTATGGGAGGGTCTTGATTGAGAGGATTAGGAGAGGAACAGAGGGAGTAATTGGTGAGGAACAGTGTGGGTTTAGGACAGGTAAAGGTTGCGCAGATCAGGTTTTTGTGGTAAGACAGATAAGCGAGAAAGTTATAGGAAAAGGTAAGGATGTTTTTGGGCTTTTATGGATTTGGAAAAGGCTTATACCAGAGTAGACTGGAAGGTACTATGGGAGGTATTGCAGATATACGGGATAGGAGGAAAGCTTTTAAGAGCTGTCAAGAGTGTCAGGATTAGAAATGGAGAGAGTGAGTGGTTCGAGGTAAAGGTGGGACTTCGTCAGGGATATGTTATGTCACCCTGGCTGTTCAATTTATACATGGATGGGGTGGTGCGAGAGGTAAATGCAAGGGTGGTGGGTCAGGGATTGGAGATGGTTAAAGAAAATGGAGAAAAGTGGGAGATAAACCAGCTGTTGTTTGCGGACGACACTGCGCTTGTAGCAGGATCAGAGGAGGGATTGAGGAAGTTAGTAACAGAGTTTGGGAGAGTGTGTGAAAGAAGGAAGTTGAAGATAAATGTGGGTAAAAGTAAGGTGATGAGATGTACAAGGGGTGAAAGTGGCAGCAGACTGGAAGTGAGTATTAAGGGAGAGAGACTGGAGGAAGTGGATAGTTTTAGATACTTGGGTACGAATGTGGCAGGAAAGGGAGGAGTGGAAGTGGAGGTAGAATGTGGATTGAGAGAAGCAAGTAGATGTCATGGTGGATTAAAACGTGTAATGAGAAATAGTCATTTAGGAATAGATGCTAAAAGGAGATTGTATGAAGGAGTGATTGTGCCGACATGGAACGTAAGAGAAGATGAGAGGAGTTTGAATGTGTTTGAGATGAGGTGTCTGAGAAGTATGATAGGGGTTACTAGGCTGGATAGAGTGAGAAACGAGGTGAGGAGGAGAGTGGGGGTGAATAGGGAGTTGGGAGATAGGGTTGATGAAAAAGTATTGGGATGGTTTGGACACATGTAAAGAATGAATGAAGAAAGATTAGTAAAAGAGGCATGAATAGAAAAGGTGAAGGGAGTGAACATGACCAAGGATAAGATGGATGGATGAGAAAAGTACATTGGGAAAGAGGGGAATGTATGTTGAGTAAGGACGGGAGAAAACAAGATATGGGTGAATGGAGAATGGTTGTGTATGGATGATGCTGTGATGCATGAAGGGGAGTGGGTGGGCTATATGGGCTGAGGGAGTATGTGTGAAAAATAATGTGACACAGCCCAAAGGGATTTCTCTCCGTCTTCTCTTTTTCTGCGTGAGGGGACGGAGAGGGAGGATCGCTAAATAAATAAAGCGGCCTTGCTGTGGATGCGCGCGCTATGTCTTGTGGCACTGCTTCTGGCGCAGGATAGTGGGCGAGATACAGAGATGACCCGTTATCAAGGAGGAGCCATATGAGGGAGGGAGGGGGTGAATGGGAATGGAGTATGTGGGGATGGAATGAGTGAGAGTGGATTTTATGCCTTTGTGTTCTGGCTACCTTCCTTGTAGGGGGAAGGGGCCTTTGGTATTATGTATGTATATATGTGTATAGGTGTGAAGACAGAATGAGTGGTAGGGTGGTGAGTTTAAACGCTAAGAATCCGTTGAACTTTTAGTACTGACGTTTCGTCTAACTAGGACTTCTTCAGAGTGTACACATATAAGATATTGACAACTTATATATTCACACAGATCATCCCGCTCATCCCCGGCCACTGTTGTTGTCATCTCGCTTTCGTCTAGCTTTGTGAAGAATTAGGCTGCTTGCTACCCTTGCTAACTTGACAAAACCGTCCCGATGATTGCTACATGGGAGTGAAGTAATGTACGCTGCCTCACTTGTCATCCTCACCTTTTTGTCAAGTCCATTATGGAGCACCTCTGTTTTCTCCCAATCCGGCAGGTGGCCAAAGTTGTCGATATGTACCACTAATGAGTTGGAGGTCTGGTGGGTTTTGACGTTATTTTTATATTCCATTGTCCGCTTGTGAATTCCCCTGCTAGTTTCACCATAGTAACTAGCGGGGCAGCTTTTACATGGTATTCTGTAAACTAAACAGTTATCTTCATCTTTGACTTTGTTACTAACTTTATTTCTCACAATATCGCCTATTTCTATTCCCGTGCTATATGCCAGTTTCAGGCCTGCCTTGGTGAGATTTTGTTCTATGACATTTGAGCACTTGGAGTTGGGTACGGACAGATACCCACGGTTCTCATCACTAGCCTCTTTATTCTTGCCACCCCTATTTCTTATTTGTAACGCCTTTTCCTTGTTTCTATATAGAAAACCTACTGGGTAACATAATTTCTTGAAAACATAAAAAATGTAATTAATTTCCTCCTGGAGAAATTCCTCACTACATATTCTGAATGCTCTCAGGAAGAAACCTTTAATGATTCCACTTTTTATTTTGTTGTGGTGTGCAGAGTAGTAATGCACTATGTCGTTTTTGTTTTCTTGCATTTTCTGTGGACTGAAAATGCTGTCTAGTTACCTCGTCTCCATATTACCGTATCCAGAAAGGCCAGATGGTTACCTTTCTCACGTTCCATTGTGAATTGGATGTCACGGTCTATCCTATTTAAATCATGCAATTTACCATCAAAATCATTATTTTCGGGTGCGACGACAAGTACATCGTCCACATACTTTAAAACTTCTTCTGTATCGATTTTTGTAAATAAGGACACTACATCGAGACTTAGTATTTTACTGTTGACAGATAAGTTATGGCTTGTGATTTGACTTATGAAGTCATCCGAGTGCTTTATGTGAGACATTGAAAAACATCCTACAAACGGCGACAATATTTTCGAGGGCCATTTTGTAGTCTTATTAATGCAAGAGTTCCTATTAGACCAATAATATCAAATAGGAATTCCTGCACTAATAGGACCTTAAGATGGCTCGCGAAAATATTGGCGCCGTTTGTAAGATGTTTTTCAATGTCTCACATGAAGCACTCGGACGACTTCATGAGTCAAATCACAAGCCATAACTTATCAGTCACCAGTAAAATACTAAGTCTCGATGTAGTGTCCTTGTTTACAAAAATCGATACAGAAAATGTTTTAAAGTTTTTAGATAACAAATTACAACAATATCAGAATCAGCTTCCATTCCCAGTGAGTAAAATCATAAAACTAACAGAGCTTTGTATTAGCACAAATGTTTTCTCTTTCAAAGATAATTTCTTTAAGCAAAAATATGGTTGTTCGATGGGATCAAATCTCTCTCCAGTATTAGCAAATCTATACATGGAATATTTTGAGTCAGTATTATTACCAGATATCAAACCACCCGAAATGTTCTGGTATAGATATGTTGATGATGTTTTTACGATTTGGAACAAAGAATGGGGTTCTTTTAAAGAATTCTACAAAAAAACATAAAATTCAGAGTAGAATGGGAAATAGGTAATAAATTGCCTTTTCTAGATATTTTAGTCATCAGAAATCAGAATTGTCTGTCTTTCACACTTTACAGAAAACCAACTCATACAGGGAGTCACTTGCATTTTTTTATCCACCATTCGGACAAAATAAAATATAGTGTTGCTTCGGGCTTATTTTTACGAGCACTTAGAATTTGCAGCCCACAATATTTAGATTTTGAAATAACATCAGTAAGAAAACAACTATCAAGATTAGGATACCCGGATTGGTTCTTACAAAAAGCCCTTAGCAAGGCTAAAATAAGCTTTCATAAATCTACTTCCCATTCTACCAACAAGCACAAATGGGATAACAAATGTATAAAATTACCTTTTAGTAACTCCATAAATGAAATGTCTCAATTATTACCAAAAGAAAATATCAACGTCATCTTCAATTATCCCAATACCTTGTTCAGAAAAATAGTCAATGTACACCGTAGACCATCAAGTGACATCAACCCAGGTGTTTATAAGTTGCCATGTCTAGATTGTGATAATGTTTATTGGGGACAAACTGGAAGAGACTTGGCAACCAGAATCAAAGAGCATAAGAATTCAGTAAAATATGGTCAAGAAAGCTCCGCGGTATTTCAGCACATTGCAAATAAAGATCATCGCATACATTGGGATGATGCTGAAATTATTTATAAGTCAAAATGCAGTTTCAGAAGGAAAATAATTGAGTCTTCCCTGATAAAATATTTCCCTAATTTCAATATTTCAAATGGTCAATGGTCACCTGACTGCATTACCACCTCAGCTGTCAAACGACTTCTTTGTTCCAGGTGGACAAAAGCTCAGAAGGCCCACGGACCGTCGGTCACGTAACCTGAGCTCTCAGCTCTCCCCTTGTTCCTACTTCTCACCTCACATTTTTTTTTATATATGTATATGTCTTCTACTATGTACTCAATCTGCTGAAGAGGATCACAGTTAGTGATCGAAATATACAGAACTTTCGACGGTAGTGTCTCCTTTTCCGACGGTGGGATAAAAGCTTATTTTACTACGACATTACTTTATTGTGGATACACATATTATATATATATATATATATATGTATATATATATATATATATATATATATATATATATATATATATATATATATATATATCACAACAAAGATATGTCGTAGCACATTTGTAAAATAATACTGATGACCCACTTTCGGAGAAGAATAAGCGAAGATATAGAGATCTGTATATTTCGATCAATCACTGTGATCCTCTTCAGCAGATATGTCTGCTGAAGAGGATCACAGTTAGTGATCGAAATATACAGATCTCTATATCTTCGCTTATTCTTCTCCGAAAGTGGGTCATCAGTATTACATACATATACATATATATATATTTATATATGTATATACATATATACATATATATATACATACATACATACATACATATACCAAAGGCTTTTTCACCTTTACAAGTTACTTACCGGGGTGCACATGGCTTTTCTTAACAAGGTGGCATTTGTTATTTCTTCTCCTACAGATGTCCTTAACCCGTCTACATATTTTCTGTGTGGTCTTCCTCTTGCTCTCTTTCCTTTTATTTTTCCCGTTAGGCACGTATTTTCTAATTGTTGTTTTCTCATGACGTGTCCTACAAAGTGTAACTGTCTTTTCCTGACAGTTGCGATTATTTCCCTCTGTGTTCTTATTTGCTGCAGTATTTCTTCATTTAAAAGGGAGGTAGTCAAAAAACAAAGGCATAAAATCCACTCCCACCCATTCCATTCCCACATACTCTACTCATTTCTACCCCCTTTCCACCCTCTTATTTTGGCTCCTTGATGACGGGTCATCCCTGCATCTCGCCCACCCACCGCCCTAGGTCAGAAACAGTGTCGCAAGACACAGCACACCCACAGCAAGGCCGCTTCATTAAATCGGCGATCCCCATCCTCTCCGTCCCTTCGTGCAGTTTTTATTTTCATGTACATTATCGGAGTCAGTACGGAGCCTTGTGTGTGTGTGAATGTGTGTGTGTACGCGTGCGTGAGTGCGTGCGTGCGTGCGTGTGTGTGTGTGTGTGT
>NC_134806.1:48836009-48866009 GCF_046742065.1 Oratosquilla oratoria
TGTTAACATTATCTTATTGTACATACGTCTATTCATAAATATAGTTTTGCTCAGAACTTGATATTATTTTCATTCAGCAACTCCTACAAACATACAAAACATAATTTATTTTTCATTATAAATATAATATATTTTGAAGGTATCTCCAGTTTGTATTGAAGAAAAATACTGTCATTAGGTAGGTGGTGGTCCTTGGGAGAGCACTTCATGCGTTCATTAAATCTTTGGCCTGTTGCTCCACCAACTTCGGTGCAAGAGCACTTTCTCCCGTACAAAATATGGTAGTCGGGTTTTCCCTATATTTTTGTTTTATAGTCAGAAGAACTTTCTTCCATTTGCGATATCTCCACCTGGAAGACTCAAAAAATACTAAAATTCTGTTGGACATAGGGTACACGTGATACGGTGAGAGGTTATCGCGATGACCACTACAACAGTTTATCACAATGTACATAACTATGAGTCGTGGATGATTAAACAAGGCGTGCAGTTAAATACACATTTCCTGACATATCAGGAAGGTTTCTCGGTTTTCTCTTTGCCACCAGCACGACCCTGGTCGAGGTCGTTCTTCTCCAGTTCGTCTTTGCCCGGACACCTTCTCCTGAAAGAAAACGACTTAAATATAAGCGATCGGGTCAAGTCGTGGCGTTTTTTATTATACCTCGGTGACTCTTGCAGGACGAGGGGAACTTGATCCACGGATTTGTTGCCGCCGCTACTTTTGGACGCTCCAAAACTCGCCAGAAGAGACTGCCTTTGATCTTTTTCCTGAGATATTAAAGCTGAAACGTTCCTGTCCCTCTTCTGGCCAGTGGATAAGGATGAGGATTCAAGAAGGTCATGGCACGAGTGTTCAGGAGTGTCGTTACATGTCTGACAGGCGGCTCTGAAATCCTTCCTAGCGCGGTAGTTCTTCCGTGGAAGCATATCTAGGGAAAGGCTGTACTTTTTGTGCTGCAGGATTGAGTTGGGACTTTGAACGCACTTTTCCGAAAGCGTAGGGGACGGATGAGGGTCCGCGCGGACAATATTTCGCATCTTGGGGTCTAGGATTTCATAGGAGGTAGAACTTTTCAAGTCTGCTGGGGAGATAAAGTCTCCTCCGGAATCGATAGATTTATATTTGTTATCTACGTCAGTTAAACGTTTAGAAACAAGCACCTGGTCACTGTTTTTGGTTTCTGCACTGCCGAAACACATTTTGGGTCTCGTTATGAGAAATGTTCTGTGGGATCTTCCTTTACCAGGCTCGCTCTTACTTCGGCTCCTCCTCAAAACACTGTGGATACCACTCCCTTGCTTGCCTTTAGCGTTGGGTTTGACCTCGCCCGTGCCCCCAGAGGTGGACCCGTTGGAATTGTGCTCCTTTTCGATGGCGGAGGAGCTCGTCATTGCGAGGCGCTCCGAGAAAAATCGAAAACGGGAAAAGATCGAAGTTTCCTTTTGGCTTTTCACCGAGGGAGGCGGAGTTGTGTCATTCTCGTGCTCGAGCTCGCTTTCTTTGTGGGTGTTCAATCGTTCCTCGAGAGCTTTTGGTGACACTGTTCGCTCATAACTACTCCGCCTTTCACTGCTGCTCCGGCGCGAGAGAGGCTTGTGAACATCAGTCGAAATCTTGAATTTCGACGTTCTTTCGCTGACGTCCACCTCGGTCTCCGTTACACTGCCGTCCAGATCGGTCTCGCTCTCGGCATTCATGATAGACCTCTGGTGAAACGAAGCCCTCGAGGACGCCCGAGATCGAATGCTGTTCGAACTCTCCGTCTTCTGGACGGGCTTGCGGGAAATGTCGATTGAAGACTGGCGGCTACACTTCTTGTCCATCGAATTGGATATGATTTCGTCTTTCTTCTGTTCCTTAATGTTTATGTCCTCGACGGCTGCTACTGCAGGTGTGTCAGAGGGCTTCTTTGAAGCTTCGTTTAGACGACGATAGTGCTCAAGGGCTTCCCGTACTGGTTGAATGATGAGATCCTGTAAAAAAAAAGAAAGAAAAAAACTAGGTCAAACATTCCGTTATTCAAATACTAATTAGATGTTTTAGTCGCCTCATTGATGAACAGTAAGCTTTACTTAAAGATATTGCTCCCTTGTAATTGCAAGAGAACTCATAGCATTGCAGTAGACATATCTTTAACATATTAATTGTAGTACTACACCAGGCGTGATCGCTCCACTTCAGTATTCTTCCCTTCTCATCTTCCAAAGACTCACACTCTTTAGAAGTACTTTTTTAATGCAACAGAATATATTTGCACGATTATCTATTTAATTATTCATTGTCATTATTATCATTACTGTTATTAATATCACCATTATTATTATTACAATAATTAATAATAATAGCGACGATGAATGAGTGACGGCGCAGAGCGACGGCGGAGCACCCTAGACTAGACCCCCACTGATCAGCGCATGCGCTGAATAGGTTGGGGTGAAGTGTTGAGATTCTACAATTGATCCACTGGCCTTAAGCATAGAAATCCACCTTACAGCACTTTGACATCTAATTAGCTGCTGATATACTCGTAAGTTATTGAAAAGTCTGAAAAAAGTGTGGCTGTTATGCAATGTAGCATACCGGCGTTTCTATCCTCATGAAGAACATCACGGTTGGAGAACTTGTTTGAATAACTTCCATGATGATAACTTTAACAAAGGAAAGTCACATTCTTGAGGTGAGACAATTATAACATGCCACAGTAAGAAGAATCTTTTTATAAAACTACAAGCCGCGGGCTTCGCCGGGGGCTTGGCTGCACAAACAGCGGCCTACGACCGCAGCGCTCCGCGCTCTAATACTACGATAGGGATCCCGTGCTGGGGATCCCGTGTTGGGGTTCCGCCCCGAGGCCGAACCCAAGGGACATTTTTTCCTGGTCAGTTCAAGGGAACATGGCAACCACTGAGGGTTTGCGACCACTGAGGACTTACGACCACTGAGGACTTGCGACCACTGATGACTTGCGACCACTGAAGACTTGCGACCACTGAGGACTTGCGACCTTTGAGGACTTGCGACCTTTGAGGATTTCCGACCTTTGAGGACTTGTTACCTTGGAGGACTTGTTACCTTGGAGTACTTGTTACCTAAGGGGACTTCTTACCTTGGAGGACTTGTTACCTTAGAGGACTTATTACCTTGGAGGACTTATTACCTTGGGGGACTTATTACCTTGGAGGACTTATTATACAACCTCGTAGGACTTGCAACTTCAGAGGACTTGCACCCTCGTAGGACTTACGACCTCGGAGGCGCTTGCAGCCTCG
This sequence comes from Oratosquilla oratoria, assembly GCF_046742065.1. NCBI lineage: Eukaryota > Metazoa > Arthropoda > Malacostraca > Stomatopoda > Squillidae > Oratosquilla > Oratosquilla oratoria. The sequence goes on from NC_134806.1 coordinate 48,839,283, forward strand.
AAGGGCTTACAACTTTGGAGGGCTTGCACCCTCGGAGGACTTGCACCCTCGGGGGACTGGCACCCTCGGAGGACTTGCACCCTCGGAGAACTTACAGTCTCGAAAGGTTTACTGTTTCGGAGAACTTACGACCTCGGAGGACTTACAGACATGTACCATTTTTAAAATGTGTCGCCTTTGAAATGGTTTAATTTTTATTATTAGTATATATTTCTTTTCCAAACTCACCATTTTTGGCGCATTTCACTTACTGCAAAGTATCTACATTTAATACAATGTCTTCATTTGATTCCTTCTTCCCTAAAGAACCTAATATTACAAATTAATCGACAAAAGTAATTATAAAGATACCAAGTATCAAGTTGATATAATATTAATCATCAAAATTCGCAAACACAATAGCAAATGTACTCGTACTTCCAACCTCCATTTGAATAACGACAATATGGCTTCCGTTGCAGACATCTAGCTGTCCCCTGTAACAACATATCGCACAGGGTGATGATCTACACATGTGCGAAATAGGCTTACAGGGAGGTGTCCGCACATTGCCACGACGACTGAGCACTCGAAGGGTTTTAACAAAATCGACGAAAGCACCCTGGACCGCAGAGACTTATCTCCAATGTTCTTACTAACAGTTCGTAAAAAAAGAAGGAAAGAAGATGAAAAAAAAAGTTTCCCTAAAAGCCTGAAAAATCTTGAGAAGACGAGGTTAATTAAGGGTCCGCAAGAGGGAGAAGGAAATAATTAGAAAAGAAAAGAGAAAAATCTGCTTTCATTCCTTCAAATCGAGAAGTTTTCCAAGAACCACAGACAGAAGCAGGAAGACAAAACTACTGAAAGTAGGAGGAAAATGAATGTTCGAATATTGATCTTTTCTTAAACTCGAAGATATTCCCCAAAAGAACCTCAAGATAAAAAAAAAAAAAAAAAAAAAAAAGATTAGTGCTCTTACCTCAAGTTCATGAAGAACAATCAAGAACCTCCAAGAATGTTATAAGACCAAAATCCATGGCCGGCCTAGCCTTTAGTTAGCAAACCAAGCAGTTGGAGCTTCGGAGGATTCCCTTAACAACGACTTATCTTCATGGCGGACATAACATGGAATCGCGCTCATGCAACCAGGCCCAAGAATTATTTCCTGATTAGCCTCCATACCCCGAGGGAGGCCGACACTACTAATCCCAACAAAGGCGCATAATGAGAGAGAGAAAAAAACCCTCAAGAATCAATACTCCTCACCTCCAGTTCGTGAAGAACTTCCCCAAGAGCCTCGAAGAGCGGAAGGAGAACGAATCCGATGAAGGCGCACTGCGACGAGGGCTTCGTCACCTTTTCGCGGTCCATGAAGGGCGTTACTGGAAGACCCTCAAGCTTTTCGAGGTCGCTCTGGTTGAAGAACTCCTGAAGGATGAGGATCAACAAAATTAGGTGATTTAACAGCATACTGGGTTTATCTAGGAATAGTATTTTCATATAGAAGTAACAGATATAAAAGGAAACGGTATCACAGTTATATGAAAAAAGGGGAATAGATAGATTGAAAATTGAAGATGATGGAAGTATATATGCATATATACATGCACATATGCATATATACCGTTTGTTAGTGTAGCGATAAGTGTCGAGGGTACTACAGACACCGAGACAAGCCCACACTCATGACTCGAAAAGTATCACATTACTGCTAGCCGCCACTGTTCTTTGAGCTAATACCGGAGGGCTTTAGAGCTCTTAGCTTTAAACCTGTCAATGAGTCTATCGTGGGGTCCAGGACCAAGGTGAATCACATACATGAGTAACATATACATATACGCAGGGCTCATCACTGTGAAACAAAGTATGTAAAAATACCACCGGAGAAAAGAAACTTAGAGACAGTAAGTACTATCGTATAATTAAACCCTCAGACAAAATACGTCTGAGGATGTAATTATACAAAAGTACTTACTGTCTTCAAATTTCTATCCTCCTGTTGTAATTTTGCATATACATGTACTAAAACATATACATATATATGCTAATAAGAAAATTTGTTAACTTGTTGTCAGTTATGCAAGAGTGACCGTAGGAGAAGAAAACTAAACGGAGCAGAGCGCTTTCGTATATAATATAGTATATAATATTCGTAATACACGAAAGCGCTCTGCTTAGTTTATTTTTCTTTCCCAGTGGTCACTCTTGCATACATTTATATATACATGTTCATATACATACACATATGAAAGTAAATGCCTTGGGGGAATAAAATAGGGGACGAACGAGCTCCGGATGTTAGAAGGAGTGTAAACAAAAGGTGCGCAGATCACACGGAGGAGGTCGAACAGGTGAGCAGAGGTATTAAAAGTAGAAATATAGATAACAACAGCTCAATGGAAAGAGTAGATAATTACTTCTATGGATTTCATGAGGGAGGAGATGACAACCTCCTTCGACAAGTAAATCTAGAAGAGAAACCAACAAAAATGAACGAAGCATGGGAGGTTAGGTTTAGCCAATTAGCACTGGTTACTCAAAGAGTTGATAAACTGGAAGAACTAAAGAAGGAGAATCCAACCCTAACTAAAGAAATAGAAGAATTAAAAAGACAGTTAAGAGAAGTAAAGGATGAGAATGAGGAATTAAAGAAGAATAACAAAGAGAATAAAGAGTCCATAGCAAAAGAGGTAAGTGGGTGGAGAAAAGTCCAAGAGAATAACAAAATTGAATTTAGAGATATAGTGAAACAACAGATGAAAGAACAAACTAAGGACACAGTTATTAAAGTGATGAGAGAGAAGGAGAATATGATAAGAGACTTAGCAGATAAAAAGAAATGTATAATCATATTAGGAATGGAAGAGAAGCATAATGCAAATAGGACCACAAGAGTAAAGGAGGAGAAGAAAAAGTAAACAGGGTATCAAAATAGTTCAAGATGATCAAGAAATAGGGAAAGAAATTGAAGAAATATATAGTTTAGGGAAATACAATATAGACAAGACCAGACCAATTAAGGTTAAATTCAGTTCACAAACGACAACAGAGAATATCTTATCAAAAACAGGGAAACTGGCAAAGAATGACCAGTATAAACAGGTATGGATAAAAAGAGAGATGAATAAAGAGGAAAGAGAGGAAGAGAAAACAAAAAGAATAGAAGCTAAGGAAAAAAAAAAACGAGAACAGAACAGTCAGACAAAGAGAAATTCTATTGGAGAGTAGCAGATATGAAAGTGAGGAAATGGTTTATAGCAGAGAAAAACGGGAGGAAAAAAAAACAGGATTGAGGTAACAGAAAATTGAAAGTGTCTTACACAAATATAGATGGCTTAATAACAGGCTTGAATGAACTGAATGATTACCTGAGGGAAAAAGAACCTGACATAATGGGAATTGTGGAGACAAAATTGAAAGGTCCATTACCACCCAAAAGTGTAGGACATGGTGTATATAATTATTGGATTAGAAACAGAGAAATAAAACAAGGGGGTGGGGTTATGTTCCTGACTAAGAAGGATATAAATGTGAGGAATGTTACATACGGAAAGAATAGAGTAGAGATGATTATGATGGAAATAGAGGACAGGGACAAGAAGAGCAGGAAGTTTGTGGTAAATTATGTGCCTCCTAAAACGGCTTCGTGGGAAGAGAGAGAACACAAGAATATGTTAGAAGACACAAGGATAACACTAAATAAGATAATGGAAGATGGAGGAAGAATAGTTATAATGGGTGACTTTAATTGTAAAGAAATCTGCTGGGAAGAGATGACAGCGAAAGGGGGAGAGGACCTCTGGGGAAATGTATTACTTGATATGATTATAGAACGAACAATGACGCAATGGATACAAGAGAATACTAGGTATAGAAATGAGGAAGAACTATCGAGACTGGACCTAATAATCACATCAGACCCTGAAATAGTGAACAAGATTGAATGTAAGGCACCAATAAGTAAAAGTGGCCACATATTAGATGAACTGGAGCTAGATGAGGAAAAATATATGGAAAAAAGAAACAATATAGAAATGGGTGATTGATGTATGGATTCTTTTTTATAAAACAAGATAATTCTTTAAAAAAGCAGACTAGGAAAGGATACACAAGGAGGAAACAACAGTAGAAGAAAAATGGAAAATTTTGACAAAAATTTATAAAGAAGGAGTGGAAAAATATGTTCCAAGACAAAAACAAGAAAAAGGATATGTAAAGTGTTGGTACAACAAAAGATGTAGTGAGTGAAAAGACAAAAGTGATAAAGCTTGTATAAAATGGAAGATAGACAAAAGACCTGAAAAATGGAAAATATATACTTGTTATAGAAATAAATATGTACAAGTGCGCAGAGAAGAAAAGAGAAAATGCGAAAAAGATGTCATAGAAAATGTAAAGATCAACCAAATCTATTCTATAGATTTGTAAACAACAAAGTGAAAAACAAACAAGAATTAGAGAAACTACGACAAGGAGTTGAATACACAGAGGAAATGGAAATGGCAGAAATTATGAACAAGAGAGAACATACAACTTAGAAATGTCGAGTGGGAGGAGAAAGCCCCCCCTATGGAAGAGATAGAAGTAACAAGGAAAGAAATAATGAATCACTTGAGTAATCTCGATGTCAGAAAATCGCATGGACCAGATGAAATGGCAAATTGGATTTACACATACATGCATGCCTATACAAGGACGCAAGATGTCATGATTCATAATACATTGGATATATTCTCAAATGAAGGCATTTTCCTTTTCAATTGTTTTCAACTAAGTACAATGAGCTTAAATAAAATGTGCTAAAACTTGTCACCATCTTGTCACATTTTTTACAATAAATATATATTGTGGCTCGAGACTAATAATGAGAAAAAAAAAGAAACAGGCAACTCATATTGAAAAAACATTAAAACACCGGGTTTCCTAAACTCTTTGTCTAATCCAAACCTCCATGAATCTTTGTGTAGACGGGGCCAATACCCTGATGGTAGTTGCTGCAGTTGACACTTGGTCGAAACAGCTATTCCAATTTAAATTCTAGCAAGGGTACAGTTGAAGAAAAGTTCCTTACAGAGGCATACACGCACCTGCAAGAGACACTCGAGCCAGGGCTCTGCGATGTCCAATGGTCTCGCCTCGTTGCTGATGTCCGCCACTTTGATTAGAACCATCCCGAGCTGCGGGACGAGATCAGGAGGCACTGTTGAGTGAATCCGTGCAACATTGCCAAAGAATCAATGAAGCCCCATTTTTTCATAGTTTGCCCCCATGACAAAAACGGGGGTAGTATGTATATATATATGCTGGTACATTGTGACAAGTTAATTGAAGGTGGAAAAAGAAGTCACGGGTCTAGTTCCGAGATCCTGAGTTTATTCCTGACCGGTCAGGAATAAAATCAGGAACTCGGAACTAGACCCGTGACTTCTTTTTCCACCTTCAATCATATATGTATATGTATATATATATATATATATATATACATATATATATATATATATATATATATATATATACACGCGCACACACACATACACACACACACTCATACACACACACACACACACACACACACACACACACACACATACAATCTCTCTTGATAGCGTAATGATTTTAGTCAGGGACACTTTGTCACGTCCGAGCTGAGTTCGAGTCCTCGGCTCGACCACGTTTCAATATCCAATATGAACCTCCACCGAGCTTCTCAGTCTCGAGTGCGATGGCACGGAATTAAAAGTGAATTGTGGTTGAAAAGATGTTACACACACACACACACACACACACACACACACACACACACACACACACACACACACACACACACACACACACACACACACACACACACACACACACACACACACACACACATCTATCAATAAATTAATAATAATAAGCAGACAAATAATAACAAACAAATAAGCAAATAATATGAAACAAATGGAAGTTATTACAGCATCTTGCTTAGGTGTTTATCTAAACGAATCTTAAAACTTCGAACTGAACTATATTGCACTGCCTCTGCAGGAAGTTTATTCCATTCATTAACTATACGGTTGGCAAAGTTGTTTCTACCCACTTCCAAATTAAATCTATTTCCTGACAGTTTGAGACCATTATTTCTTGTCGGATTCTCATCCAGTGTAATTTTTTTTTGTCAATTTTGATGTTGTTAATTCCATTCTCTTGGAACATCTCCGGATATGATGTTTTTTTTTTTAATAATTTTCAATGGAACAACAATCTCATTTTTCATTTCCTTTAAGATTCTTGGATGCCAAACGTCAGGCCCCATTGTTTTTATCAATTTTGTGTTTCTCTATGCACCTTTGATTTTTTTTCTTTTGTTACATCTACCATAGTGAGTAAATTCACTCAAGATTTTTCACAGGTTTCAGTTTGTATGTCACTCTGAGGTGTTTCGTTCACAAATACTGAGCTAAAATAGTTGTTTAAAATATCACACATTCCTTCGTTTGAATACTCAAGTTGACCGTCAGCAGATAATAGTGGGCCAATATGATTCCTAATAACCTTTTTATCTCTAATGTAACTATAGAATTCTTTGGGATTCTCTTTGTATTTATCAGCGATATTCATTTCGTATTGTCGTTTTCTTTTTCTATTGTCTTTTTAAATCTCTGTATTATCACTTGTTTTTCTTACAAGCCTGTCTCTTTTTAGCAATACTTTTTTCAGTTTCTTTGTCAAGCCATTTTGGACGAGCCTGATTTGGGGGGCATCTGTCTTTAAACGGGATGTAAGTATGAATCATCTTAGTAAGCGTATTTTGAAACATTTCCCACATCTGATCTACAGGTCTTTCGTTTAATTTTGCCTTCCAATCTGTAAGCTGAAGCTCCTGACGTAGTCCTATGAACTGAGCTTTACTAAAATCGGGTATTTTAGATACACAAGTATCTATTCTATTTTTTTTAGCAGTTTGAATTTAAGTTGTGATCGCTATTTGCAATAATTTCACCAACTTCTACGTCGGTTATCATGCTTTCACGGCTAGTGATCAATAGATCGGGTAAATTTCCATATCTTGTGGGGTCTTTTACATGCTGAACTAAGTAATTGTCACCGAGAAAATTTATCAAGCGTCCACCTATATGGTCATGTTCAAGGGTCATCCAATCAAGGTCAGTAAAATTGAAATCACCTATTATCAATAAGTCCCGGTTGCAGAAACTAGACAGTTCTTGAAACAAGTTTGTCGTCTGCTAAAGATAATGTTTTTGACCTCTTTATTACACCTACATTAATTTTTTTTCCATTTGCTTGGGTTAATTCTACCCACAAACATATGCATCCTGTTTTACTTTCTCTAAAAAACAGGTATGAACATTGCTTTTAACGTACAACAGAACACCCTTACCCTTCTTGTGGTTTGTATCCTGATGAAAGTGTTTAAATCCCGCAATACTAAATTCAGCTTCAAACTCTTTACCATTTAACCATGTCTCGGTTATTCCTATCATATCGAGATTTTCGCTTTTGACATATGCTTGGATTTCTTGGAATTTATTCCTAATACTATGAGCATTAAAGTACATGGAATTAAGAAACTCGTGATTATTTCTTTTTGACACGTTTTGTATTTCAACATCATGCCTTACATAATAATTTCGTTCTTTATTGACACCTTGCTCTATATTGACATTTAGTTCTTCGTTGACATTCAATGCCTCATGGACATTTGCACCATCACGGACATTCTGCCCGGCATCCACTGACATTATATCCTACCATGATATTTTGTTCTCCACTATCATTGCATACCATCGTGATATTTTGTCCTCCACTATCATTATATCCCATCTTGATATTTTGTCCTCCACTATTATTACATCCCATTGTGATATTTTGTCCTTTGACATTACATCCTAATGTAATGTTTCGTCCTCTACCGACATTGTACCCTAATATGATATTTTGTCTTACAATGACATATTGCTGTACATTATTGCTATACACTGCTCTGTTTTCCCCAATAAACTCTATTTCGATTTTTGTATGGGTTAGTTTTGATATTTGGAATCAGTTTTGTGGCTCGCCGTTGTACTTTTTCCAATCTGTCAATGTCTTTAAGGGAGCCTAGTGGGCGATCACTCGAAAAATTCTGGTACACGAACGAATTTTAGGTAAACATTTCAAAAGAATCACTATGATAGTGTTAACTCTTTGACCAAACATTACAGCTCAATTCAGTTTCTTTTTTTTATACAGAATAAAACAGATAATTTATTGGCAACCTCTGGCAACCCCATTGCATAAAAAACATTCTGTATATTGAAATAAAGAGAGAAGCGCATTAACACAGCTGCATCCAGTTCACTGCCAAGCATTAAAACAATGACAACATTGAGTAAGCCTGGCCATAGAAACAAGATGACCTGGATGCAATTATCAAACAGAAGAAATAGAATACATCTTACACTGCCCCACCCACCCTAGCCTTACCTAGACAACGTGATCTTTCTTCCTTGAGTGACTTACGGACCAACCCGGTGACTATTACGGGCTACCTGGGAGCCGTGGGCCCCCTGTAAGAGAGACCTAGGGCTACATATTGATTGGTTGATTTTGCCTACATTTATGTCACTAGAATATTAACTATCGATTCTCGTAAGCTCTCTACTGTTTGTTCGAGTTGACTGAGATTCGTAATGATTTTATTTCTGTCACGTTTATTATCCCTTTCTAGTTTACCTTAATATCTATTTGGTACTCCAAATGAATTCTACTTGCATTGGCCCCATTTATTACAAAGTCACAGCAAATATGTCATTATTTTATTTGACTCAGTAGAACCTTTCTTGATATTTACCACTTTCATCTTTTTTTCAGTCTTCTGATCTTTCTTCTCATACAGGATGAGGCTTCCTGCTTGAAATTGGATTGCTCTAAACGTTGGTTTGGATCTTGATTTTCATAAATTATTTTCATTTGTAAGTTTACTCTTTGTTTTCTTTGTAGGAGAGAAAGAATTTGCCACTTCTCAATATGTTTAAAAATTTCTTGTCATCAATATCATATCACAGTAATGAGATATTCTCATCAACTTTCTTAACAGGTACTATCTACCATTCCTCAGCGATATTTTAAGTTAATATTGACCATTCAATATAACATTTTAAAAGAATAAACATCATGAACTTTCTAAACACTGAGCGTTCTCAGCACGACTACAGTACATCTGAGTATATTCACAAAATGAAAATATAGACCAACACTTTCCATCAGTCCGCGAGTTTGTGTCGAGGCCCACATGAATCAACTTCTTACTGTCGTGCAAAAGAGAGAGAGAGAGAAAAAAAGAAAAGAAAAAAAAAACTTCCACCTCTGCCCTACTGTCCCAAACCTCATTAACCTCATCTCACATCCCTCCCCTTCTTCTCTATTGATGCTGTACTGACCAGGTTCGTGTGGGCTTTGTTGTCAAAGTCGAAGTTGGGGGAGATGTCTTTGAACTCCTGCAGGATCTCATTATGCCTCGCCATGTCCGTGGCTAAGATGGAGCGGATCATGCCTTCGCGGATCTTGCGGTAGTCCTCCTGGCTCAGGTTTCTGCCTCAGTCGACAAAAAGGAAAACAAACCGGTCATTCAGTGCAAAAGTAATTACGCTAAACTCAAGGATTGCTGACATCCAAGAGTCCATTTATTGTCTATTACAATAAAAATTGCGCCTTTAAAATATATTTTCTGGCAACAATAGGTATTTTCTTTATCTTAGGGGAAACCTTAGCCAGTATAGGTTTAAAATTGTAGAGAATAATTTTTCCACGTTTGCTAGAGTAAATACTTATTTCTCCCAGAGTAAAGCGAGATGGTTACCTCTTACTAATTTGATACAAAACGAAAAAAATATTTGATAAAGAGAATAAGTTCCAGTTTCCAATAGGCCTATGCAGTCAAACCTGGAAAAATATCATGCAAATGTTATAATGTCAATACAGTGAAATCGTATATAAAGAGATAAATATATAAATTATGAACACTCACACATACAATACATATAACAAACCTGAAAATATTGCAGTCGTGATTTTCTAGAATGGTGAAGGCGATGGAGCAATGGTGGTTCTCTAGTGGCGATATGTCGTTGTATCTTAACGCCAATTCCGTTTTAGCGTTGATCTGGCAATACATAGGAAAATTTACAAATTATTCGTTTGCTTATTCTTGCCTATTTCTGATGAGCATTAATACAAAATATTATCAGATTTTACTGTGCGTCATTTCTTGTGTTATCAATACTTAGTTTGGAATGCCACTGTGCAGACCTTACAATTACAAGGAATGTGTGTAATGCAGTCAGTTTCACTTGAAGGCACCATATCCTGGTGTTTATGTGTGAGGGATGGCACACACTCGATTGAATTGATTTGTGTAAACAATGTAGTTGCCCATCCCCGAGATGTCGCGCCAATGCATTTTGAGGAATGCTGCGACAGGAAATACCAAAAATCTTGTTTCCTAACGATTCCAAACATCGATCTGCAATATATATATATACATATATATGTATATATATATATATGTATATATATATATATATACTATATATATACTGTATGTATATAAATATACATATATATGCGGAAAAACCACCAAGGAAAAACATAAACTGATGACCAAGCGCTTTCGTCTATTCAGACATCCTCAGGGTACATAGAAATGAAAAAAGAATACAAGAATATATATATTACATCTTCAGTGCAAAAAGTACATTGTAATAGAAATGCATAGATTATATATACATGGAAAAAGGAACAAGGACAGTTTGAATAAGGGTAGCGGACAATTACCCCCTGGAAGGCGGAAGATCAATGTCAGTACACTAATGATGGTGGGGCGACATCAGGTCATAGTCGCAATGGTCAATGTGTCCACTAAAGATGGTAGGGCGACATTAGGTCACAGTCGCAGGGTTATATTTTACCTAATATTATTTTGCTTATTTCTTGACATAAAATTATCAAGTTTATATAAGCCCTTGTGTAGGTTGGTATTTTGATCACTGGTGGTATGGATCAAACTACACTCTATTAAGTTTCTTGCTATTATGTTGTTGGTATAATAGATTGCTTGGGCATTACCCCAATCAACTGGATGATTATCTAATTCAATATGCTTGAATATTCCACTAGAATTATTGCCATCCCTAACATTTTTCTTGTGTTGTTCAATTCTAATGTTTAAGGGTTTGGCAGTTTGACCTATGTAATATTGATTACACATTTTGCCAAGAATTTCATAAGTGCATCCTTTTTTAATTTCAATACTGTTGTTGATGAGCTTATGTTTTACTGTACTATCATTTTTAAAAACTACCTTTACGTTAAATCTTTTTAATAATTCTGTGACACTTAAATTTTTTTCTTGAAATGGCAAAATTAAAACATTATGATAACTAAAAGGTGATTTAGGCTGAGGAGTTAAAAATTATTTCCTTGCAAAATTGTAAGCAATATTAAGGAATTGCTTAGGGTATTTTAATTCTAGCCCAATGTTAAAAACATTTCTGATTTCGTCATCAATAAATTCAGGACTACAAATACGAAAAGCTCTTAGAAACATTGAAGAAAAAACTGAACGTTTAATACTATTTGGATGAGAATAATAATAATGGATATATGAGCTTACATTGGTTGGTTTACGATATACTTTAAATCTAAGGCTATTGTCATGACGTAGGATAGTGCAATCTAAGAAAGGTAAGGTACAATATTTCTCAATTTCTAAAGTAAATTTAATAGAATTAACAAGGGTATTTAATTTAGTTAAAAAATCATGGACATTTTTATCCTCTGGCCAAAGACATAAAATGTCATCAATATATCTAGGCCAAGGGATGTTAGGGGGGAAGATTTTGTGTAATATTCTAGTTTCGAAAAATTCCATGTATAAATTACTTAAAACTGGGGATAAAGGGTTTCCCATACTCATGCCGAATTTTTGGGAATAGAAATTACCATTGAATTGAAACTTACAATCTTTAACACATACCTTAATTAGTTCAATCAATGTAGATGATGGCAATGGAAGAACATGTTTATTAAGTTCATCTTGAAGGTAAAATAATAAATCTTATATGGGAACTTTCGTGAATAAACTAACTATATCAAAACTAACCAATGTAAACTTATAATTTGGTATATCATGGAGTTTGTCTATTAAATCAGAAGTGTTTGTAACATGAGAAGAAGAAATTGTACCTACTAAAGGGCTAAGGATAGTAACTAGTGTGTAAGTATTGATTTATCAAATGATAACAATACTTATATTTATGAGTCTTAATGAGACCATACATATGTGGCAAAGGGGAACTAATTGAAATGAATTTCTGTAAGAGGTCTCTATTCTCATGAAGTACTTCTTTTAACTTCTTATTACAATTACTATTCAATGCTTCTGTAGGATTTTTGTTAAGAAGTGTGTAAGTATTGATTTATTAGATTATAACAATGGTTACACACTTCTTAACAAAAATCCTACAGAAGCATTTAATAGTAATTATAATAAGAAGTTAAAAGAACTACTTCATGATAATAGAGACCTCTTACAGAAATTCATTTCAATTAGTCCTCCTTTGCAACATATGTATGGTCTCATTAAGACTCATAAATGTACAACCCCGCTAGACCTATTGTTTCCTCAATTGGTTGTGCTTCTTACAAGCTTTCCAAATGGCTAGCCCTTTACACACACACACACACACACACACACACACACACACACACACACACACACACACACACACACACACACACACACACACACACACACACACATATATATATATATATATATATTCAACCACAATGCACTTTAATTGTAAGCCATCAACATCGGGAGACCCGATGGAGGTCAACATGCAGAAATTGAAACGCAGTACGACCAAGGACTCGAACCCTGGCTAGCGCATGGCAAGTGCTAGGGACTTAACCGATTGCTCCATCAAGAGAGAATATATATATATATATATATATATATAAATATATATATACATATGTATATACATATATATCTATATCTATATGTCTATATCTATATATGTATGTATATGTATATATATATATATATATATATATATATATATATATATGTATAGATGTATATATATATATGTATATATATGTATATATATGCATATGTATATATATGTATAGATGTGTATATATATATGTATATATATGTGTATATATGTATATATATATATATATATATATATTTAAAATACAATTACCCTGATACTTCTTCAGCATCCATCGTAATGCATTACCTGGTAAATGTTGTTGAATCCTGGATGGTCTAGGTCATGGCAGACACACGAAGTCAGGAGAATGAGAACCTCAAGATCACCAAGTCGTCTTAGGAGATCACACTTCCACGTCATACCATACATCTAAGATAACAGGATTTGGGCATCAGAATAAACAATAATAATTCAAATTTCAAATTCCAAGCACTTGATGATATACAGGTTAGATATACAAATATTTATTCCTATTGGCGATAAATTTCATGTAACGTAATGAATGGAGCCCAAATTGGTCCATCAGACTTGCCAAAGAATTAGACACTACGGCATCATATATGTTTCCTATGAACACTTTGGTTCAAATTACATGGTTTTTACAAGCGAGGAGGGATGAGAAGATGACCCTATGATATATGGTGATTTTACTACGAAGTACTTAAGCACTACAACTTCGTTCCCATTTCTGATGAATTGCTTGGTTTCCACTTCCTGGATCAAGTGGTAGCTGACACGCGGGAAAACGTAGTAAGAGGAGGTAATTAAGTATTTTGTACTAAAGGTTTCTGTGGACAAAAACTCTTCTGCAAAGTAAAGAGTAAAATTTAGAATCTATTTGTTCAACGTGCACATGGTTGGGGTGTATCGGAGGTAAATGCGAGGGTGATGGGCAGAGGATTGGAGATGGTTATGGAGAGAGAAGGGAAGCGAGAGGTGAGCCAGTTGTTGTTTGCTGATGACATTGCGCTTGTGGCTGGGTCAGTCAGAGTAAGGCCTAAGGCAGTTAGTGACGGTTTGGAAAAGTATGTGATAGGAGGCAGTTGAAAGTGAAGTGAGTAAAAGCAGTGTTGTTAAGTGTACAAGGTGGCAGTAATTTGGAGGTAAGTCTTAAAGGAGAGAGGTTAGATGAAGTGGATAGTTTATAGTGTTTAGGGTCACATGTAGGGAATAGAAGAATTGGCGTGGAGGCAATTCATAGAGTGAGGGGAGGAAATAAATGTACTGGGGGAATGGAAAGTGTCGTGAGAAATAGGTGATGCCAAGGGAAGAATATATGAAGAGGTGATTGTGCCTACGACACTATATGGGGCGGAGAATTGGAATTTAAGGGAAGGAGAAAGGAAAAATCTAGATGTACTTGAGATAAAGTGTTTAAGAAGTGTGGTGTGGGTTGAGAGGACGAATAAGGTGAGAAATGAGGAGGTGAGGAGGAGAGCAGAAGTGGAAAGGGAACTCGCAGATAGGGTTGATGAAATAGTATTGGGATGTTTTGGACACATCGGAAGAATGAGTGAGGAAAGACTTGCAAAAAGAGTGTGGAACGCAGATGTGCATGGAGTGCACTTGAGGGGAGACCGATAATGAGATGGATGGATGGGGTAAAGGGGACTTTGAGAAAGAAAGCAAGTGTCTGCTGCGCAGAGAAGGGATATGACAAAGGTGTAGTTGTGAGTGGAGAATAGTTGTGAATAAACTATAATTTGTTGCGGCCACAAGAGATTTTGCCTCGTCGTGAAGGGATGAAGAGAGAGGGTCGCTGTGTGGATGAAGCAGCTGGGTAGTAGGCGGGAGCTAGGATCCTTAGAAATGTCACTATTCCTATCTATATACCCAGGACACTTCCCCCTTTATTCGGGAAGTAGCCAAGTCAAAAGACACCAACCCTCACTCATTTCATTCCCACCCATTCCACTCCCACCCAACACCCTTGCTACCCTTTCATCTTAATTCCTCGTGGATGAAGGGTCATCTCTGTCTCCTGCCCGTTGGCCGGGTCAGAGGCAATGCAGCAAGACACAGCACATCCACAACAAGGCCGCTTCATTTAATCGGCGACCCCTTCTCCGTCCTATCTTCGGGCTGCGTCAGAATATCATTCGCACACAATCCTTCCTTACTCCCCCCATACCCCGCCCCCTTCCTTGCATCGCAATGTCATCTATGCACAGTCATTCTCCATTCATCCCTATCTCCTGCCTTCTCCCTTCCTTGATCAACAGACATTCTCCTTTTGCTCAACGCCCCTTTCATCCCATCCATCCATTTCATCTTTGGTCGTCCCTTCAAGTTCATTCTATCCACCTCTGTCTACCCCACCTCTTTTAATAATCATTCTTCACTCATTGTTTTTCATGTGTCTAAACCATCTTAATACTCTTTCATCAGCCCTATCTACCATCTCCTTTCCAACCCCATTCTCCTCCTCACCTCCTCACTTCTCACTCTATCCAATCTTGTAATTCCTACCATACTTCTCAGCCATTTCATCTCAAGCACATTTAAACTTTTCGTCTCTCCCTCTCGTAAATTCCAAGTCTTCGCCCCGTGCAGTGTCGTCGGCACACTCACCCCTTCATATAATCTCCTCTTTGCACCCAGTTGTCTACTTCTCATGGCACTTTTTAATTCCCCAAGACATTTACTTGCTTCTTTCAATCTACAATTTAACTCCGACCCCGGTTTCCTGCTATATGCAACCCCAAATACCCAAAGCTATTCACTTCCTCTCGTTTCTATCCTGTAAGACTTAATTCCTACTCGCTACCATCCTCTCTCCTTGTACATGTCATCCCCTTATTTTTCTCCACATTTACCTTCAACTTTCTCCTATCGCATACCTTCCCAGTCTCCGTCACTAGCTCCATTAATCCCTCCTCTGACCCTTCCACCAGCACAGTGTCGACAGCAAACAACAACTGGCTCACCTCCCGCTTTTCTCCATTTTTTTTTTCAAACACTTCCAGTCCTCTAGCCATTACCAGAACTCTTCTGGATACCACAACACAGTCTACTAATGTTTTGTCAATCACCCTTCCATCCAACATCCTCTCCCATGTGTACTTATGCTTGATTCTTTTTAAGGACTGTTAGCTATCATCAACTCTCTTTCTAAACACATCTCCATCATTAATTCTCCACTATGATTATTACTTGGCATTCCAAACTTCCCCAACCACTCCATCTACTGGTTCATTCCATACTCTAGGAGTGATCTCTCCCAATACCATTGCATTGACATTCCTTCCAAAATTCTCTAAGCACCCATTGAAATATATCCAAAAGCCTCCCTTTCTCCTATATTTTCCTCACTACCAGGCCCATATACGCTTACAAAGACCCACATCTCCCACCCCATTTCCTCTTCCATCCACACCTCACTGGTACTGTCCTAGATTCAAGAGTGCAAGGCTTAGGGTTCGAATCCTATAGGGAGAATCACTTATTCAAACTGTCGAAACGAGTACATGAATCTCATTTAGTAACGTAAAAATTAGTATTACTTGATCAATATATAGCTTATTTTCTAAGATTTCAGGTTAAGTGCTAGCTATAGGACCTTCCGTGCCTTGTGGTGCTTACCCTTTTACTCTGACTGTTACCATGGTGTTTGATTAAGCTGTGTAATATCCCTTCGATAAGGACAGAGCTCCTGTTCTGTTTATCATGGCTGCCACCTGGCTATTTGCTCAAGATCAGTTTTTTTTTTCAATCTGTTTACTCATAGATCTACTTTATCAAAATTCTCTTTCTGGAGCTTCCGTACTTTACAGCAAATAAATAAAATCTTCTGGTATCGGCCAAACAGTGCTTGTCTTTTTACGGTTGACACCATCGAAAACCTGTGTAGATACTAACCGATTATAGATGCTCCTCTAAATTTACTAGACGGAACCCCAAGTTGAGAATCACTCCAGGAGGACTAGCCATCTAAGTGACCCTCTCTATGTTGAGAATTACTCCTCTAGACTTACCATCTGAGTAACACAGAAGGCATGCTGGAAGTTATGGAAAGGGACTTGGTTGTAGTGATGGTAGACGGTGCACAGGAAGTTGCGGAGGACTTCAGTCTCAATACTGAACTTGGTCATGAAACCAAGTTCCAGATACCTGCAAATCAGCAAAAAAGTGTATTAACACCTTGGTGACTTTTTTAGGGGACATCCACCTTGCTGGAACTGCCTGTATGGCAGTTAGGACAAACTAAGTCCTGCTTAATCTGTGAGTGTATAACGGTCTAATGAAACATGATATTCTTCCAGTTTTTTTTTGTTAAACGAATATCCATTTTTAAGGGGTAAACTCTTCTTGTTAAAGTTGTGAGTAAGTATACACATATCTCATTAGCAAAGATAGGGTCAGAGTTTTTGGAAGTTTTGGCTGCAGACTTCGAATCACTTCGTAGTGAGGTGAGACCGCAGGGATTTCAGGTCTTTTGAATCACGAACAAGGTCCATGTGTGTATTTGGGGGATTATTGGATGATTTATGCATGTGGGGAGGACACTGAGGCATTGATAAAATGGCAGTATAGTATATGACACTGGCGGGTCATGTCAGGAAGTTATTTGGAGGAATGGCATGATCCATGGTTTTATGGACTCGGTCAACTAGCGTATATGGCAGAGAAAATGTACAGGACAGTAACAAGAGTGAGAGGGGGGGGGCAGCATAACGGAGGGACAATCGCAGTATAATAAAGTATCATAATTTCTCTGTGGATAGATATTTCCTCTACCACAGACAAAAATGATGTGTGGCTGTGGTCCATAGGGGGCCCCATATAGACCCTAAAGTATCAGCTGCCTGATACATAGCAGGTTTTAACGGCACAATAATATGCAGCCAATACCGCAGACGGTAATTTTGAAAAAAAAAAAAAAAAAAAAAAAATACCGAAACAGTGGTCAGTTTGTAAAATGATCTTCAATATTAGGGCATTTTGCGAAAGAATCACAGTTTTTGGTCATTTTACAGAATGTCCAAGGATTACAAATGTTTGAATATTTTATTCAAGTGAGAGGAAACCCGAAGCCAACAAGCGACATTTTCTCTTCGGTGTAACTCTCGTCTGAATATAATTGCGCTATATTTGACTGGAATAAAATCTGCAAGCGCATCATAGGAACGAAGAGATTAATTTCGCTATTAATGTTTGAAAGAGAAAAAAACAACAACTTACATATGTTGCAGAAGAAGAAGTATCTCCCCATCATCCCATTGCCAGTTATTAAATGATGGGAGTCGAAGGCATTGCTTTACGTCTTCATTGACCACAGAATCCCTGAAAAAAAAACATACATAGGGAAATATCTTGTTATTACATTTTTTTTTTCTTTTTTTTTAACCAACATACCCTCTAACGAAGATCTCAGTCGGCTGAAACACATCGGCGGAAAAGTCAGTCCTTGCAGATAGACCTATAAACCAGCAAACCGCGATACTTTCCCCAAGGATCTACAATCATCGAAGTACGTCGTCCCCAGAAAATACGCCAGATCGCTGCCGCTCACTCCGCCGTACTCAGTTCCCTTTGAAGTGGTTCAACGAAAGGAAAAGGCCTGAGAATCAAGGGCGCAGATGACTGGGTGTCGACGGATTTCCTCAAGCCAGCATATCTCCAAGACGACGATAACCCTCTCCCCCCATGGTCCCAGTTCAGTTATCAAAGGCAGACCGCCCACTTGCTCAGCCAAGTCGACACCATTTTTGAGGCAGGAGTATTGTGAAGTGTCTGCCGTCTACATGAGGTTAAGGTCATTCAGTTGCGGTGTACACGAGCGTGTTGGTGACAGCACGAGGTCAGGTCAGGTCGGGTCAGGAAGCATGTCGACTGAACGGAGGTGAGTAGGTAAGAGACCGCGGCCTATCAACCTATCCTCATACGCCGCTCCTGATTGGCTCACGCCTCGGACGTGATTGGCTCAGTCATGCACCGCTTGAGTCAGTAGATTTGTATAAGTATCCTGTACTTTGGCTAATAAAGCATTCTGGATCCAACCGTTGTCTTTACAACACCTTCTCGGTAGCCAGCTCGCTAATGTGATGAAGAATATGAATACAGTTGGAACGAATTTAGATTTTTTTCAACTGCCGGGTTATTGTGTATACATGTTTCTGACAATCTACCAATTACAGCAACGCTATATCAAGCCGGGGGAAGTTGCTGTGATACTAAAGCAGAATCTTATACGAAATTGTTTGCATTGTCTGTGAAATGGCAAATGGACTTCAATATCTCAAATTGCAGTGTGTTAAACGTATTAATTACACAACCCAGCCAACAATTATAGCTTAGATAACGCCATATTAAAGAAAACAGAATGCGAAAAGGACTTGGGAGTGTTAGTGATTCCCGAACTGAAACACATGAAAACATGAATAGTGCCAGGAACAGGATTAACGCTTCTTCAAGAATTTTAAAACAAATTTAAAACGAAAGTGCAGAGGTAACCATTAAACATTATATGGCGACAGTTAGTTCCATTCTTGAATATACGGAACAGTTTTGGTATCCGTTCTATAGAATGAATATCGATTCACTGAAATCATTACAATGGAGAATGACCAAAATGATGCAAGGGTTTAGCAATTTACCATGCGAAGACAGGCCTAGACACCTTAACTTACACTCTCTGGAAAGACAAAAAGTGCGGGGTGATCTAATAGAGGTATTCAAATGTATCAAGGGGTTTAACGGGGGTAATGCAAGTAAGGTCATCATATCAAAACAACATAATAGGACTCGTAGTAATGGATTTAGATTGAACAAGTTTAAGTTTATGAGGGAGACACACAAGAACTGGTTTAGTTAAAGAATGGAATAGACTCTGTAACTATGTAATAAGCGCTGAAACTATTGATCGTTTTATGAGGATATTAAATAGCTTTATGGATAGGGTTGTCAGGTGGTGATAGATATGGAACTGCCTAATGTAGACCTATTGGTCTCTTCCACTCTTCCAATGTAACGTTCTTATGATCTTAATTGCAGTCACTTATATCAACATAGAAACATTCATCAAAATCTTTATGGGAATTTCTATAGTTGCGGAGATGAGAGGGAGATATTGTATGGGAGTGGGAGCTTCACTTGGCTGGCTATCTCATCATAAAGGGAACGAGGCCTTTGGTGTATAAATAGATTTATAGCAAATATTTTACAGGTGCTAAAATAACATATGTATATATTTTTCAACGAATTAGGTGATTCCCTAGACTTGATGATATTACGGAAGAAGATTGTTCAGTACCACAAAGAAGGGGAGCTCACCAGATGGATTTGAACTTGATTACGACTTCCTTGACTTCACCGTCTACTTTTCGTCTGTATTCTACGTTTTTCCAGCATGGGTGCGTTTCAGGTAATCTTCCTCTAGGCTCTGTCACTCCGGCTTTATAGAATCCTGAAAATACAGAAAGTTGTCGTCACAAAAATAAACGACACACAAATTTTCAAAATACTGTAATATTTAGCAACAAGCATAAATCGTAATCGTAAAAGTAATCATCATAGATTTATCACTTTAACAAGAAGTAGAACAATTCTAGAAGAGAGCTGTAGTATATAGCAGCAAATATAATTGCAAAATGGTCTTTGCAAAGGCTTCATAATTCCTGCAAATACACAACTTTTTAGCATAGAAATACAAATAACCTTACAAGAAGATTTTACCATTTAGTAGTAAACATTTGTATCTTGAGGTGATAGTAGCAAACATATGATTATTCTGAAACTATAACTGTATGTAATATATATATATATATATATATATATATATATATAATATATATATACAGTATGTGATGCATGAGGTGGAATGGGCGGGGGGATGGGGGGTGAGGTAGTATGTGTGAGCAAAATTTGACGCAGCCCGAAGGGATTTCTCCCCGTCTTCTCCTTTTATGCAATGGGGGGACGGAGAGGGGGGGTCGCCGATTTAATGAAGCGGCCTTGCTGTGGATGTGCTGTGTCTTGCGACACTGCTTCTGACCCAGGGCAGTGGACAAGGTACAGGGATGACCCGTCATCCAGGAGGTGCTAAGATAAGAGGGAGGGTGGAGGGGTGTGGAGTGTATTCAGGGATGGAATGGGTGGAAATGATTTTATGCCTTTCCCTTTTTGGCTACCTCCCATGTAAGGGGGAAAGAGCCTTGGTATATGCATGTATGTATGTATGTAGGATTTCACTATAAGGGATGTTCTTGACCTCGACATAAGTAGCAGGACTATGCAGTACCTATAAACAAAACAAAATAAAGAGAGAGATTAGTTTCCCTGTCACTGTTTTAGGAAGTAAGAGGAGTAGCTGTTAAGGCAGAGATTGGGAAGGAAAGTGGAAGGGATAAATAGGCGACGTCGAAAGTCGTTCATTGGCTAGAGGCGGATCGCGAAGGGATTTCAGTCCCGGACATTTCACACTGGATGTACTGTAACTGTCACCATCCGGACATTTCATACCTGACGCCGCTTGTTACCAAGAACTGATGAACCGCGAAGCACCGAGGACAAAACAACTTCGTTAGTAATATCCTTGTTAGCGAACCACACGCTCGAGCCCACACGCTCAATGACGTGGACGCTATTTCCTTGTGTCTAAACATCAGTCAGGATAGGGTAGAACCACCTTCGCTGCCGAAGGTGTGCCATTGAAGATAGCCTAGCAGCAACCGCTGTAGAGACAAGTGCCACCAGCCAGGAACGGCTTAATCAAGGTAGGCTGTTACCCCTTTGTCACCGAGGGATTATCACGGGAATGAATAAGATAGTTTGCCGGCAGCAAGAATAGAAAGAAAACGTACCCATCAATATTCAAGGGGTTGACCGAGGTAGCTTAAAACGAATATATATATATATATATATATATATATATATATATATATATATATATATATATATATATATATATATATATATATATCTGATTCTGAATGCGATTACTGGTATGGCATTTATATTCCCGTTAGGAATGGAGTATTTAAAGATCAAGGTTGGATACCACATACGGTGTCGGTTATGAGCCTTGTGCTAAGGAGACATAAGGCCGTCATTTGCATACGGTGTTAAAGGTCTCATTTCTAGTCTCTTCTTCGACCCTATTGTGACATGACCAAAACTGTGGCTGTCAATTCTCGAAATGCGTTCCGATGACGGAGATACGATTATCATAATTCTGTCACGACTTGAATATGACCGTGTCTTTATATAACACAAATCTTATTCGTTTTAACACTATCTTAATCAATCACTTTAGCACAACATCGTGCACTGATATCAAACGATTTTATTCAAAGAAGGGAACATCAGTAGAGTGAGGGATTGTATTTCTCCCTATGTGGGATTCATACGGTCTTGGACCACGTGCTGGACTTGTGATCAGCACCAATAATCCTCATGGATGAGAGCTCAGAGACCATTTGAGGCCTAATACATGTTGTCTGCATTAGGTTTAGAGGCCTTGAAACTAAGTTGTGGTTTGTTCTCTTTAATCTTTAATCTCCGTTACTAAACTGATCTACATCTCAAGTCAGTACACGAGGAAAACATTGGCGGTTGTCATACAATATTCAAATGGTGGCTGTTCCCAAATTATAATGTCATGAACATTTTATTCTCTACTATCTACTCTTAATTTACCTCTACATTTTAAAATACACGAACTGAGTATGGACACTCAGTATTCATACATATTTTTATATACAAACAATAGTGAACATAGTAATAATGATATAGGTCGTATGACGACTTGCATTTGGCAATGGAGAACGCAGGTGTCCTTTTGCGCTTAGCCAAACTGACCGCGGGTGAGGTTCGACACAACAGGGAATCCCGTGGGAGTTTCTGGAGAGGTAATCTGACGTTTTATAGCTAAAATGCGAGCGTATGTACGTGATTTGGGAGTAATTATCTCAAAAGATTTGTCCTATGATAAACAGATAAAATTGTCGGAGAATCCTATAACTTGCTAAGATCAATAATAGTGGCATTTATATATTTGGACGAAGAAATAATTAAAGAAATATTAGTAAAACTGATAAGGCCTAGACTAGAATATGCGGCGACATTGTGGTCACCCAGTACCAAAAAGAATATAAAGAAAACAAAAAAATCCAAAGAATAACCACAAAAATGGCTCCTGCACTTTCAAAGTTGTCCTATGAGAAGAGACTGGTTAAATTGGAGTTACCAACTCTGGAGCAAAGAAGAGAGAGAGAGAGGCGACCTACTGACCATCTATAGAATCAAGAAAGGCACAGAAATACTCGATAGAGAGGACTTGTTACACTGGGACAAGAGAAACACAAGAGGATATGGAAAGAAACTAAAAAAACATAGTTACAGAAGAGATCTGAAGAAAAACAGTTTTCCACATGGAGTGGTGGACACTTGGAACAAAGTGGACGAAAAAATAGTGTGCGCAAAAACCGTTCACGAATTTAAGAGCAAATTAGACACTGCGAGATACAAAGGCGGGACAACACGAGCGTAGCTCCCCTTCCCGTAAAATACAACTAGACAAATTCTAGGTAAATACACACACGCATATACAAACGCGCGCGCACGAACACACACACACACACACACACACACACACACACACACACACACACACACACACACACACACACACACACACACACACACACACACACACACACACACACACACACACACACACACACATATACAACTTCTTACCCATCAGAGTTGAATCGCTTAGGGTCTTTGGGCTATTTCGGCTTCTGATCTATTCCAGGTGATGACGCATCTATATCTGAAACTGTGTTTCTTAACCTCCTTTCTTTAAAGATATAGTTTTTTCCCCTGACCTCACCACTCTTGTCTTAAACCAAGAAATCTCCAGTTTCGCCTCATACTTTCACCACGCAGTGTGAACGACACATATATAACGAATCCAACGTCTTCCGATGAGTGGTATATATTTGCCGACTGAGATCACACAGGTCAAAGGTGGCTTTGGTCGCAGTTGAACGCACCCTGGTGTAAACTCCTCCCCTCCACCTTAGTGGGTGTTGGCTAGTTATCTAATGAACGCTAATTTGTCAACGCGATACTGTTCTCATTAAGCTCTTCCGCTCCGGGTTCAACTTTTTCCTTAATTTCGGCTCCCGCCTGGTTACTTCACTCGTCTTAACTGTACCTTTGGTGTACAAGTTGTTGTGATGGATTTTCATACCGTAATTGTAGAATGGAAAGCAACACAGATACATTTTGCCCTTGATTAACCTCTGTATTTCATGAATCCATATAAAAAAGGGTCCAGATGTAGAAAAGAAGAAAAAAAAAAAAAAAAAAAAAAAAAAAAAAATATATATATATATATATATATATATATATATATATATATATATATATATATTCACAGTATTCATGATGTTGGGAAGAGAAATAAACAAGAGTATTCATGAATTACAGTGCGACACAGTTTTCCACGTCTGTTACCAGATACCACCAGTGTCGAGAAACTGCACTGTAATTAACTGCACCTCTTTTATATCTGATAGACTTTTGTCTTTCTTACTTTCCACTTCTCAGTCTTGAATCTACTCCCCCCTAGGCTAAACAAGACCCTTCCTTTGTTGCTGTACTCGAGGTAACTTAAGCTTCTGGATATTTCGAAGTGAAGTTTGGCAAGTTATTGACGTTGTCGAGGGGAATCGAGCCAAAACTTCTTCGAGAAGAGGCAAACTGACGCGAGGTATTAATGTGGCGGGGGAAACATAGGATCAGGAAGAAGAAAAATATCTCTTTGACTCACAACAGAATAAGAGATAGAACAAACGAAGTGGCTCTTGTAGATTCTGCGTGTCAAGACCTAGTGGATACTTTATTCTTCGTTACTGTTGATCATTGTTTATGATTCTCATCTTCATTGGGAGTCTAGTTAATACTGCTCTCCAATTTTGGGCAGTCTCTCCGAATTACTGGTCTTGTTTTCTTTAGTTTTAAGGTTTTCCTCATCCATTCAGCCATTTTCCTCTTAATTCTGTTGGGTCCAATTGCACACCCACACCCACATCCACACCCACACGTGCTATACATTAACAAAATGAGGTCTAAGTATATTTTTTTCTCTTACGATAAATGACACTGTAAGAGGTTTGAGGTTTGAGGTAACTTGGGAGGTTTGAGGCACTTTCTGTTCTAAATAAAAACTGTTTAAATAACATCTTTTTATATAGTTCACCCATAAGTCGCTAAATTTCATATCTAGTTTTTCAAATATCGTAGGAAAATGCGGATCAGTAGATGCCTTTAATTTATTTTTCTATGTTTGTTCCTGTGCACATTCTCTCAGCACCCAATCAAATACTCTGATCTTCCCCCTCAGGTTGTAGAATCCCTTTACTTATAGTTTTTTTCCTTCTACTTCTTCCCTGAACGTTTTACCGTTCCTCAACTTACCGATTTTTAGTCTTCCATAATGAACCCTGAATATTTTACTTAGCAATTTATATATCTGCATTTCTTTCGGGATGAGTCAATTACTTTGATTTTCAGTGATAGAGCTATACTGCATAGTATTATTGGGAGGTGCTTAGCTGCTTAAATGAGAAAGAAAAGGAGAAGGAGTACAAGAAGAAGCTGAGAGAGGAGTGGGAGGGAGTGAAGGATAGAGTAGAACTAGGAGTGGAGGAGGAATGGGGATGGTTCAAGGAGGGAGTCACAAGGTGTGCAAAGATGATGTGTGGAACAAAGAAGGACTGGAGGAAATAGAAAGAATGGTAGTGAATGGTGGGATGAGGAAGCAAAGAAGGTTGTAGAGGAGAAGAAGCGAGCTTTCACAGATTGGTTACAAAATAGGACGAGGGAATCATATGAGAGGTACAAAGAAAGGAGAAGAGAAGTAAAGCATAAGATAAAGGAGGCAAAGAGGAGAGCAGATGTGAAATGGGGTAAGAGTATGACAGAAAATGTTGAAAGTAATAAAAAGATGTTTTGGAAAGAAATTAAGAGAGGAAGAGGAGGTGAATCAAGTAGAGAAGAAAAGGTAAAAGGTGCAGATGAAGAGATGATAATGGAAGAGAAGGCAATAAGAGGAAGATGGGCAGAGTATTTTAGGGAGTTGCTTAATGTGAAGGAGGATAGAGAGGGAAAGGTAGTTGCAGTGGGAAGGAAAATGATAAGAAAATGAGAGTGATGAGTGAGGAAAATGGAGGAGAAATAAGGAAGGATGAAGTGAAGGCAGTTCTTAAGATGATGAGAGCAGGTAAGGCACCTGGTCTGGATGGACGCCATGCAGAATGTCTGAAAAAAGGAGGTACTGTGATGGTGGACTGGCTGGTGAGGTTATTTAAGGTTTGTTTCTTATATTTGTATGCTCGAATTACATATACGCGAATTTTATGCTCAACCCATTCCCGCTATGATAGTGCAGTTGGTTTAAGTCACTGTTCACTTGTTACGTCTCAGCTGGGTTCGAGTCCTTGGCTTGACTACCTATCAGTTTCCGTATATGCTTCCGTCGAACTCCTTGTTAGTCTCGATCGTGATGGCATGGATTTAAAGTGAAAAATTAGTATGGTTGAAAAAGATTAACATCTGTGTACTGGGGACCATTCAGTGTGTGTGTGTATAATACTTTCCCATGCGTATATACTACCAATTGTTCTAAGCCTACTCGAAGCTGAAGAAATAGACTCCAACGTAAGGCTGAACAATATCATAGAGTCTATTC
>NC_134806.1:48871009-48878509 GCF_046742065.1 Oratosquilla oratoria
GGACATCGCCGGATATGATGGATTTTTTGAAAATAATTTCTAATGGAACAACAACCTCATTTTTCATTTCCTTCAAGATTCTTGGATGCCAACCGTCAAGCCCTGGTGTTTTATAACTTTGAGTTTCTCTATACACCTTTTAATTTTCACTTTTGTTATATTTACCGTAGTGAGTAAGTTTACCCTAGACTTTTCACATGTTTCATTTTGGAGTTCACTTTAAGGTGTTTCGTTTACGAATACTGAGCTAAAATAATTGTTTAAAATATCACACATTCCTTCGTTTGAATATTCAAGTTGACCGTCAGCAGATAATAGTGAACCAATGTGATTCCTAACAACCTTTTTATCTCTAATGTAACTATAGAATTCTTTGGGATTCTCTTTGGATTTATCAGCGATATTCATTTCGTATTGTAGTTTTCGTTTTTTTTTTATTGTCTTTTTTAAATCTGTATTAATACATAACTTTGATAGTCATTAGATGCACCCGAGCACTTATATTTCTTGTAAGCCTGTCTCTTTTTAGCAATACTTTTTCAGTTTCTTTGTCAAGCCATTTTGGGCGAGCCTGATTTGGGGGACGTCTGTCCTTAAAAGGAATGTAAGTATGAATCATCTTAGTGAGCGTATTTTGAAATATTTCCCACATCTGATCTACAGGTCTTTCGCTTAATTTTGCCTCCCAATCTGTAAGCTGAAGCTCCTGACGTAGTCCTATGAACTGAGCTTTACTGAAATCGGGTATTTTAGAAACACAAGTATCTATTCTAAAATGTTTTAGTAGTTTGAATCTAACTAAGTTGTGATCGCTATTTGCAACAGTTTCACCGACTTCTACATCGGTTATCATGCTTTCGCGGCTAGTGATCAATAGATCGAGTAAGTTTCCATGTCTTGTGGGCTCTTTTACATGCTGAACTAAGTAATTGTCACCGAGAAAATCAATCAAGCGACTACCTATATGGCCATGTTCAAGGGTCATCCAATCAATGTCAGTAAAATTGAAATCACCCATTATCAATAAATCCCGGTTGCAGAAACTAGACAGTTCTTGAAATAACAGTTTGTCATCTGCTAATGATAATGTCTTTGGCCTATATATTACACCTACATTAATTTTTTGTCCATTTGTTTGGGTTAATTCTACCCACAAACTATCATATACATCCTGTTTCACTTTCTCTAAAACACAGGCATGGACATTGTTTTTAACGTACAACAGAACACCCCCACCTTTCTTGTGGTTTCTATCCTGATGGAAGAGTTTAAATCCCGCAATATTAAATAGCTCTTTACCACTTAACCGTCTCGGTTATTTCTATCATATCGAAATTTTCGCTTTTGACATACGCCTGTATTTCTTGGAATTTGTTCTTAATACTACGAGCATTAAAGTACATGGAATTAAGAAACTCGTGATTATTTCTTTTTGACACGTTTTAAGTTTCAATATTACGAGTATGCCTTACATTATAATATTGTTTTTCATTGACACCTTCCTCTATATTGATATTTGGTCCTTCATTGACATTCAATGCCTCATTAACATTTCTCCCATCAAAATTAACATTTCCCCCATCACGAGCATCTGGGCGCTCACGGTCATCCGATCTCTTTTGTACATTTTATCCCCCTACATCACCGTGATTCACACCGGCCTCCCGTCGTTCATTGACATTCTCTCCGGCATCCCTTCCTAAAATTATATTTTGTCCTCCAGTGACATTATATCCTACCGTGATATTTTGTCCTCCACTATCATTACATCCCATCGTGATATTTTGTCCTTCATTGACATTCGGTCTGGCATCCCTTCCTAATATTATATTTTGTTCTCCACTGACATTATATTCTACCATTGCGGATTAAATGAAGCGGCCTTTCTGTGAATGTGCTGTGTCTTGTTACATTGCTTCTGACCAAGGGGCAGTGGGCGAGATACAGGGATGACCCATTATCAAGAAGAGCCAAGAAAAGAGGGATGAATGGGTGGTGAGTGGAAGTGGAGTATGTTGGGGTGTAATGGGTGGGAGTGGATTTATGCCCTTGAGTTTGGCTACTTCCTCTAGTAAAGGGGAAAAAGCTGTTGGTATATATATGTATTATTATTATTATTACTATTATTATTATTATTATTATTATTATTATTATTATTATTATTATTATTATTATTATTAGTAGTAGTAGTAGTAGTAGTAGTAGTAGTAGTATTGTTATTATTATTATTGTTATTATTATTATTATTATTATTATTATTATTATTATTATTATTATTATTATTAGTGGTAGTAGTAGTAATAGTAATGTTATTGTTATTGTTATTATTATTATTATTATTATTGTTATTATTATTGTTATTATCATTATTATTGTTTATCATTTTTATCATCATCATCATCATCATCATCATCATCATCATCATCATCATCATCATCATCATCATCATTATTATTATTATTACTATTATTATTATCATTATTATTATTGTTATCATTATTATTATTATTACTATTATTATTATCATTATTATTATTGTTATCATTATTATTATTATTACAAAATAGGACAAGAAAACCATATGAGAGGCACAAAGAAAAGAGAAATAAAGCACAAGAAAAGGAGGCAAAGATGAGAGCAGATGTGAAATGGGGTACGAGTATGACAGAAATTTTTGAAAGTAATAAAAAGGTGTTTTATTAATAGAAAGAAATTAAGAGAGGAAAAGAGGGTGAGTCAAAAGAGAAGAAAAGTTAAAAGGTGCAGATGGAGAGATGATAATGGAAGAGATGGCAGTAAGAGGAAGATAGACAAAGTATTTTAGGGAGTTGCTAATTGTGAAGGAGGATAGGAAGGGAAAGGTAGTTGCAGTGAGAAGCGCTAAGAAAATGACAGTGATGAGTGAGGAAAATGAACGAGAAATAAGGAAAGATAAGGTGAAAGGAGTTATTAAAATGATGAGAGCAGG
The DNA here is from genome assembly GCF_046742065.1 of Oratosquilla oratoria. Lineage (NCBI taxonomy): Eukaryota > Metazoa > Arthropoda > Malacostraca > Stomatopoda > Squillidae > Oratosquilla > Oratosquilla oratoria. The sequence continues at coordinate 48,873,978 of NC_134806.1, forward strand.
TAAGGTACCTGGGTTGGATGGGTGCCATCAGAAGTACCTAAAAAAAGGGAGGTACAATGATGGTGGACTGGCTGGTGAAGTTGTTTAATGTTTCTTTAAAAGAGGGTATAATGCCACAGGACTGTAGAAGTGCCTATATAGTTTCACTTTACAAGGGAAAAGGGGACACGTGTGAGTGTAGTAGTTTCAGAGAGATCAGTTTGTTGAGCGTAGTTGGGAGGGCTTATGGGAGGGTTTTCATTGAGTGAATTAGGATAGGAACAGAGGGAGTAATTGGTGAGGAACAGTGTTAGTTTAGGATGGGTAGGAGTTCCGTGGATCAGATTTTACAGTAAGGCAGATATGTGAAAAAGCTTTAGGGAAAAGGTAAGGATGTTTTTTAAGCCTGTATAGATTTGGAAAAGGCTTATGACATGGTAGACAGGAAGGCACTGTGGGAGAATTGCAGATATATGGGATAGGAGGAAAGCTTTTAAAAGCAGTTAAGAGTTTTTACAAGAGTAGTAGAATCTGTGTTAGAACCAGAAATGGAGAGAGTGAGTGGTGGGACTTCTATTTGCTTTATAAGGGGAAACAGGCTCTTGGTATATTCGTAGATTATTATCATTGTTGTTGTTGCTGTTGTTGCTGCTGCTGCTTATTTTATTATTATGACTATCATTGTTATTGATAAAAAAATCATTGTTATTTTCATTGTTATTACAATTTACGCACACGTGCACGCATACCGTGGCCACACCACACAAAGGACTGTGCGGAAGTCTTTCGATCTGGACAGGAATTAGTTATCTTTCATTTTCGCCCTTATCGAAATATCGACGTGGTGGAAAAACACTGACATAGATATAAAATCATATTTCCAAATGCGTTTCTAAGTAACTTTTTGAGTTATAAACAATAAAGTGGATAAGTAAGCTTGCACATCAGTGATAATCACGAATAATCATTTGAAAAGTTACACTTGCTCTAGTGCAAAAAAGGATGGGCAACAAGTGATGGTCATCATACCTGCGAGAAAAGTACTCTGCGGTCAGAAAGTACAATGACAAATAGTCATTCCAATCAACAAGAGCCTATGGGTGTAGCTTATATAACAGATTCCAGATTAAGTGGCATGAGATGCATAATGGAACACAAGCCATCTAAAGAGGATGGATCAGCCTTCCCATATCTGGCCGCTCTGGTCAAAGATTTCTTTAATCCTTTCCGTATTGGTTGACACTATTCCATACCATTTATCAACGTGGAACCTCTTGGACAGTCAAGGGGTTATGGCCTATCTTAAGAGGTTTCCCACCGGATCACACTTTTCCCTTTTTATTAATTTAAATGTATTCATTTGCTTATTCAACCATTTGTTTTCACTATTCAATTAGAGTACTTAACACCCTGGACACCAGTAATGGAGAAGATTGTATGTCTATGTTTATATAACAAAGACTTTTTCCCCCTTATAAGGGAGGTAGCCAAGTCAAAGGCATTCACCCACTCCCCCATCCATCCCACTCCCTCCCGTCACCCATTTCTTTCCTTTCATCTCATCTATTCATCGATTAAGGGTCACCCCTGTCTCCCGTCAAATGCTCGGGTAATAAGCAATTCAGCAAGACGTAGTGCAAGTACATGTACAGCGGGGCCGACTGCTTCATTTACACGGCGACTTTCCCTCTTTGTCCATTTATGTGAAAATAGAGAAGGCGAAATCCCTCTGGGGCGTGCCAATTTATAGTCCATTCATAATCATTTTCCACTCACAATTATTATTTATCTTCTTTCCATGTCCAATAGACTTTTCTCTTTTACTCAAAGCCCTTTCACTCCATCCATCCATCTCGTAATCGATCTTCTCCTCAAGTTCGTCCATCTACCTTTTTCTTCCATAATCTTTTCTTCTGCTTTCCTCACTCATTCTTCCCATGTATCCAAACAATTTAATTAATCATCAACCCTATCAACAGCTCCCTTTCCACCCCCTATCTCTTCGCCTCATCATTTCTCACACTATTCATCCCTGTAACTTCAACCATACTTTTCAAGCACATTTAAATTTCTCCTTTCTGCCTCCCTTGAATCCCAAGTCTCTGCCCCATACAGTATCGTAGGCACAATCGCCCCTTCGTATAATCTTCTCTTCCCGTATACCTATTTCTGATGACACTTTTCATTCCACCAAGGCATTTACTTGTTTCCCTCACTCCATAGATTACTTCCTCCCCAAATTCTCCATTAAGTGCCATATGTAACAACAAATACTTAAAACTATCCACCTATTATAACCTCTTCCCTTTAAGACTTGCCTCCAACTTCCTACCATCCTCTTTCTTTGTACACCTACCTTGCTTTACCCATAGTTAGTTTCAATTTCCTCCGCTCACATACGTTCCCGAATTCTGTTACTTAGAACCTCCTTTGACTCCTTTGACTTTGTTTTTTGGGCCTTTAGGGATTTGGAAAAGGCATATGACAGGGTAGACAGGAAAGCATTGTGGGAGGTTTTGCAGACATATGGGATTGGGGGAAAACTGTTAAGAGCAGTCAAGATTTTTTACGAGAGTAGTAGAGACTGTGTTAAAATTGGAAATGGAGAAAGCGAGTGGTTTGGGGAAAAGGTGGGACTTTGCCAGGGATGTGTCATGTCACCATGGCTGTTCAATGTGTACATGGATAGGGTGGTGCGAGAGGTAAAGGTGAGGGAAATGGGCAGGAGACTGGATGTGGTTAAAGAAAATGAAGAAAAATGGAAGGTGAGCCAGTTGTTGTTTGCTGACGACAATGCCCTTGTGGTAGGTTCAGAGGAGAGATTAAAGGAGTTAGTGACGGAAAATGGAGAAAAATGGGCTGACGACACTACGCTTGTATCAGAATCAGAGGAGATGATTCAGGAAGTTAGTGACGGAGTTTGGGAAGGTATGCGATAGGAGAAAGTTGAAGATATATGTATGTAAATATAAGGAGATGAGATATTCATGGGGGGAGATAGCAGCGAGTTCAAAGTAAGTATTAAAAAAGAGAGGCTGGAGGAAGTAGATAGCTTTAAGTATTTGGGGTTGCGTGTGACAGGAAAGGGCAGGGTGGAGGTGGAAGTAAATTGTAGACTGAGAGAAGGAAGTAAAGTGCCTTGGGGGTTTAAAAAGTGTAATGAGAAATAGGCATTTGGGAATAGATGCAGAGAGGAGACTATATGAAGGAGTGATTGCCCCGACGACACCATATGGGGCAGAGACTTGGAATCTAAGAGAGACAGAGAGGAAAAGTCTCAGAAGTAAGGTGAGGGTTACAACGTCGGATAGAGTGAGAAACGAGGAGATGAGGAGGAAAGCTGGGGTGGAAAAGGAGTTGGGAGATAGGGCTGATGAAAGAGTGTTAGGACGGTTTAGGCAGATGGAAAGAATGAGTCAAGAGAGACTAGTAAAAGAGGTGTGAATGGCAGAGGTAGAGTGAGTTAACTTGAGGGGACGACCTAGGATGAGGTAGATGGATGGGGTGAAATGGGCGTTGAGCAAGAGAGGAATGTCTGTTGAGCAAGGAAAAGAGAATGAAGGAGATAGGATTAAGCGGAGAATGAATGCCTATGAAGGGAGGGAGTGGGGGTATGGTGGGTAGGGAGTGGTTATGTAAGAATCATATTTTGATTAACCTCACGGGGATTTCTCCCCGTCTTCTCTATTTCCTGCACAAGGGGACGGAGAAGTGCAGGTTTACCGAGTGAAGTGGCATTGCTGTAGATGAGCTGTGTCTTGCTGCATTGCTTCTGACCCACTAGATATGCCTAGGAAAATCCCGAGTGTTCTAACATGCCAGTACCAAAAATCATAGTCTTGACTGGGACAAGGCCAAAATTTTGTTCAAGTCCAACTGCAGCTTTAGAAGAAAAAATGTTGAATCCACCTTAATCGAAGAATGTCCGAACTTGAACATCTCCAAAGGTCAATGGTCCCCGGACATAATCTCACGGCTAGCTGTGAGCCGTTTGGTTAAAAATCTTCAACCTCCTGACCCCGCTCCCCCATCAATCTTGACCCCACTTCCCTTCTGACCTCACACTTCTACCCACATATCCCCTCCCCTCTGACTCCGCCCTGCGCGACGGATTGTCATGTTTTTAGCTTTGCCTGTTCCCCTTCTACTCATATCTCAATTGTATTTATGTCTCCATAATATCTTGTAACCTGTACTTTCCTGAATAGGGCTATAGCTATTAGCGAAAATATAGAAGTTATACTTTCTTCTAAGTTTCCCTTTATTCCGACTGTGGGTTCTTCGTTATCATAGTTTTACAAATGTGCTACTACATTTTGTCTGAGTGAAATATACTGTCTGTATATATATATATATATATATATATATATATATATATATATATATATACAGTATATATACATTATAAGAGTGCAAGAGACAAGGAATTTGAATGTGTTTCAGATTAAATGCCTGAAAAGTATGGTAGAGGTTACTAGGCTGGATAGAGTGAGGAACAAGGAGGTGAGGAGGAGAGCAGGGGTGGAAGGGGAGTTGGAAGATAGGGCTGATGT
>NC_134806.1:48883509-48891009 GCF_046742065.1 Oratosquilla oratoria
AGAAATAATAAAAGATGAGATGCAAGTAGTTTTGAGGGTGGTGAGAGCAGGGGGGGGGCGCTTGGGTTGGATGGGCGTCGTGGAAGGTGTCGGGGGTGGGCGTGCGGTGGTGGTGGACTGGCTGATGAGGTTGTTTAACATGTGTATGGGAGAAGGTAATGTGCCAGTGGACTGGAGGGGTGCTTATATAGTTCCGCTTTGCAGGGGTGGGGAGACCGATTTGAGTGTAGTAGTTTCGGAGGGATTAATTTGTTGAGTGTGAATGGGAAGGCATGTATGTGGGAGGTTTTGATCAGGAAGATTAGGAGAGGAACAGAGGGAGTAATTGGTGAGGAATAGTATGGGTTTAGGAAAGGTAGGGGTCGCGTGGATCAGCTTTTTGTGGTACTGCAGATGTATGAGAGGGATTTGGTAGGAGTTGGGGTCTTTTTCTTTGGGGGGGTGTTGTGGATTTGGAGAAGGGTTATGACAGGGTGGAAATTGGGGGGGCACTGTGGGAGTTTTTGTAGATGTGTGAGATTAGGAGAGGGCTGTTGGGGCACTCAGGATTTTTACGAGAGTGGTGGAGTATGTGTTAGAATTGGAAATGGAGAGAGCGAGCGGATTGAGGTAAAGGTGGGACTGTGTCGTGTCGCCGTGGCTGTTCAAAGTGTGCGTGAATAGGACGGTGCAGAAGGTGAAGATGAGGTTAATGGGCAGGGGATTGGAGGTGGAGAAAACGGAGGAAAGTGGGAGGTGAGCGAGTGGTTGTTTGCTGTTGACACTACGATTGTGGCAGAGTCAGGGAGGGGTTGAGTGTGTTGGTGACGCAGTTTGGAAGGGTGTGCAAGGGGGAAGGGGGTTGAAGGTGAATGTAGGCAGAGGTGGGGTGATCAGATGTGCAGGGAGAGGGGGTGGCATCGAGTTGAAGGCGAGTCTTTAAGGAGAGAGGTTGGAGAAAGTGGATAGCTTTGGGTGCTGCTTGGGGTCGTGTGCGGCGATAGAGTAGTAGAGTAGTGGAGGTGGAAGGAAATTGTAGACTGAGAGAAATAGGTTCCTTGGGGGGATTGGAAAGTGTCATGAGAGGTGAGCATTATGATGGACGCCGGGAGGGAGGGGGTGATTGTGCCGATAGCGCTGTTTGTCTAGGGCTGACACCTGCAATCTTGGGAGAACTAGAGAGGAAAAGTTTAAATGTGTTTGAAAAGAAATGTCCAAGGAGTATGGTAGGGGTTACAAGGTCGGATAGAATGAGAAGCGAGGATGTGAGGAGAGCTGGGGTGGAGGGGAAGATGGCAGAGAGGGCTGATGAAAGATTGTTGGGATGGTTTGGACACGTGGAAAGAATGAGTCAAGAAAGATTAGTAAAGATAAAGGGAGAACTTGAAGGGACGACCGAGGATGAGATGGATGGATGGGGTTAAAGGGGCACTGAACAAGAGGGGAATGTCTGTTGAGTAAGGAAGGGAGAAGGCAGGAGATAGGGGTGAATGGAGAATACTGTGTATAGATGAAACTGTGATGCAGAGAAGGGAGAGGCTGTGGAATGGGGTTGGGGCTGGGAGTAGTTATGTATGAATGATATTTTCACGCAACCAGAAGGGATTTGATCCTTCTCCCTCCCTCCCTCCCTCCCTCTCTCTCTCTCTCTCTCTCTCTCTCTCTCTCTCTCTCTCTCTCTCTCTCTCTCTCTCTCTCTCTTTCTCTCTCCTTTTTTCATGAAGAGACGGAGAGCGGGGGTCGCCGATTAAGTAAAGCGGTCTTGTTGTGGATGTTTCGTCTTGCCGCTTTGTTTCTGACCCAGGGTAGTGAGTGGGATATAGGAATGACCTGTCATCAATGAGGAGCTAAGATGAGAGGGAAGAAAGGGTGGTGGATGAAAGTGGAATGGGTGGAAGCGAGTACTTGCCTTTTGAGTTGGTTACCTCTCTTGTAAGGGGGGAAAGTCCTTGCTACGAGTAAAGTGATAGATGGATATAGATTTAAATTTTCGAACTGCACTACATCCATCACTTCGGCGGGAACTTTGTTCAATTCATAAACTACGCGATAAGCGAAGTTGTTTCTACATACTTCTGGTCCATTATTCATCATCTGGTTGATATCTAGTGTGAAAATATCTTCAGTTTTGATGTTATCAATACGCTTTAAAATTTTGAGAACCTGTAACAAGTCCCCACCCCGTGACTCTCACTGTTTTGGGGGGGAAAGGCTTAAATGTATTAAGTGCTTTACGTACGATTTGTATTTCAAATGTATAAGGAAGATTGAAAATTGAACCTCTGAAATCAAAAGATAGTGCTACCCATTCCAAAATCTTATTCAATATCTGTGAAGCAGAAATACACTGCTGGGATAATTTGAGGTTGTTCCTGATAATTAGATCATTATTCTTTTCATTTACTATTTTGTTTTGGCTATATCAGATCCACCAAAGAAGACGTATGAATAATGATAGAAGTCGGGTTATATTTACTCCAGCCAAATAGAAAATAATATAAAACACACGAATAAATATCCTAGGTTTGTTCCCCTTCCTTGAGATCCGCCAAAACAGAAAATACTGTAGAGAATAGGCTGCCATCTTCTTCAAAATCACAAAAGAGAACATATGTACATATCAAAGCAAAAGAAAAAGGCTTACCTACATACATACATACATACATACATATACCAAGGCTTTTTCCCCCTTACAAGGGAGGTAGCCAAAAAGGAAAAGGCATAAAATCATTCCCACCCATTCCATCCCTGAATACACTCCACACCCCTCCACCCTCCCTCTTATCTTGGCACCTCCTGGATGACGGGTCATCCCTGCACCTTGTCCACTGCCCTGGGTCAGAAGCAGTGTCGCAAGACCTATATACCAGCCTTATTAGATCCACCAAAGATATAACGAAAAGAAACATTAAAGATAACGTGAAGTGTATTACTTTTGTTATATATCCGTCCTATCCACCAAACGGGAGGAAATGGATATGAAAATGGCCTACCTTTTCTCCAGCTTCACTGGATCCATCAAGAGGAGGAACAAGTAATTATAAAGATATGAAATACAACACCTTTTATTCATTTCCATTACATCCACCAACTAGAGGAAAAATGGTGGATATCAGGAAGCCAACTTGTCTCTTCGACTCCATCAGAAAAACAAGAAGGAAAAAATGGATACAAGGAAACAACGAACCTTTTTCCATGTGTATTAATTTACCAAAAAAAAGAAACAAAGAAATAGAGAAAGAAGTGACAAGGAAACAAAGAAACAAGGAAATAAGGAAACAAGGAAACAAGAAAAAAGGCAATAAAGAAATAAGGAGACAAAGAAACAAGAAAACAAGGAAATGAGGAAACAATGACCAAGGAAAGAATGTTAAAAAAAAGAAAGAGAAAAAAGAAGACGAACGAACACACGAGGAAATGTCCTACCTTTGTTCCAGTTCCATCAGATCCACCCCGACGTGGTTTGCTCTGGATCCTGTAATGTGAAAATCGGATTACGTGTATGCTGCTGCTGCTGCTGGCCACGAGGTTAGGGAGAATTGTTTCTGCAAATGGAAACATATGCAGGTGTTTGTGTATGGGATTATCAGGGGGATTCTATCCCCATGAAATAGGGATGTGGGAGGACGGCTATATTTCAGCCCTTAAGCTGCGGCAGCTAGGAGTGGGGGTGGGGATCTCTTAGCTGAATAAAATCAACTGACGATAGCCAGGATAAAGGTTAATCGAAATGGGTTTGATGGAAACGGGAACATGATCATAGATATCTTCCAATATATTGCAATTAGGTAAATACAATCAGGTCAATAAATGTGTACCTGCTGCACATTACGTGCTTATAGTACATGAGTATATAATTATTTCTATATACTTCAGGGAGTCCAAAGTCAATATTAAACAAGGCAAAACAGAAGAGAAAAAACAAAGAAAAGAAATGAAAAGGGAGGAAAATAAAAAAGACGAATAGAAAAGAAAAGAAAACTTAAATAAAACAAAATACAGAGAAGACAAAAAATATTACTATTGTACCACTCAATGAACAAAACAAAAACAAACGAAAACAAAATAAAACAAATAAAAAATAAAACATGACAAAGCAAAGCAAACCCAACCAAACAAGAATAAGCCCAACCCCCCAAAAATGCAATAGTCTCGTCCTCCAGAGTACAGGATTGACTAGTCTGAATCTATGTCAGTAATTAAGTTAATGAAGATGTCTTATAGGTAGACGGGACGATGGACTAAGGTAGGTTACCAGAGGTCTCCAATGCAAGAAGAAGAAGAAGAAGAAGAAGAAGAAGAAAAAAAAAAGGGGGGGGCGAAAAGGACAAAAAACAAAGAAGTAAGCGAGTAATAAGTGTAATGAAAAGAAGAAGAAACGGAAGAAGAGGGAGAAGAGAAAGAAGAGGAAGAGGAAGAAGAAAAAGAAAAAGAAGAAGAACGCAAAGAAGAAGAAGAAGACGAAGGAGAAGAGAAAGAGGAGGAGCAAGAGGAGAGAGAGAAAAGAGAAAAAAAAGAGAGAAAAAAATTATATGAATGAGAGGAAGAAAATGGGAGGATGCTGAAGGGAACTTATTCAATTATGGGAGGTGTCAGTCTATGCTATTCCTCTTTGTAGTATTCTCGGTAGGAAAGAGTTAAATATCAACATATACTAATTGTATATCAATCTTTTGAAAATGATATATTTTTTGTCGTTCTCTAGTTTTATAATGAATCAATTTCATGAACAAATCCTTCTGGTCAACTAATAAACTTGAGTCTTCAACACATTTTACAGATAAAATATAGTGATTTTTTATTTACTTATTTATTTTTAATCTTTATTTATTTATTACTTAATGAATTAATCGATTTGATAACAGCGGGCAAATTGAGCAGAAGTAACACAAACAGTTATGATTAATATGTCCATGAAAGAGAATTTAGACAAAAGTAAAGTGATGAGATGTACAAGGGGAGAGGGTGACAATGCGTTGGAGGTAGGTCTTAAAGGAAAGACGTTGGAGGAAGTGAAGATTCTTAAGTATTTAGGGTCACATGTGATAGGGAATGGAAGAGGGGTGTGGAGGTAAAATATTAAGTGAGGAAATCAAGTAAATGTCTTCGGGAACAAAACTGTCATGAGAAATAAGAATCTGGGGATAGATGCTAAAAGTGCACGAAGGGGTGATTGTGTCCACGAGATCTATGAGGAAGAGACTTCAAATTAATTGGGAGTCAGAAAAGAGAATTTTAAATGTGTTTAAGATGAAGAGTTTAAGAAATAGGGTGGAGGTTACGAGGATGGATAGAGTGGGGAAGTAGGTGAGGCGGAGAGCGGGGGTGGAAAGGGAGCCGGCAGAGAGGATTAATCAAAGGGAAAGAAGAGCCTGCAGGAAAATAAAAGGACAATTTGTCATAAAAGGCGCTATTGCCAGTGAGTGCGTTTGAAGAATTTTGTATTTATTTATGCGTCGCGATTAAGGAGGCAGTGGTAAAAGTAGGGCGTGAGTAGACAGTAACCAACAAAAAGTGGGAGAAGGGGTCGGAGACATAATAATAGAGAAAGGCAGAGAAAAACGAAAAAAAGAAAAAAGAAAATCAGCTGGAGGAAAACTGAAATGAAAAGGGACAATCTCGGAGAAAGTTAGAAATGAAGTGAATTTTAGCAGAAGAAAAAGTATGTGTATTTGTTAGTGCTTGTGAACGTAATGTTCATGTTAACTATGTATTTCCTACGAGAAGTGAGTTGATTTCACTTCCCGCGTGTTGCAATTTACATTTGGGCTATAGCCACATAGTTTGTACACGAATTCTCTTGTATACAGCAAGGGGAATGGCACAGTTGTAATTCTGAAGTCCCTTCTTCTCGAACCCGTGATTAAACGGACTACGGGGATCTGAACTTTCTGATGGAAGAAGTTGTTTGTGGGCCATGTCGCTTGACACTGAGATGGTTTGGCTATATCAAAAGAATGAATGAAGAAAGACCAACAAAATAAGTGTGGAAGGCAGATGTGTATGGAGTGAGCGTGGAATGAAAACTAGAAATGGAATGGATGGATGTGGTGAAAGGTGGGGGGGGGGGTCTTGGGGAATGTATTTCGAGAAAGAAAAGGGCATGAGACGACAGTATGAATGGAGAGTAGTTGTGAATAGATGATAGAATGACATGGCCCAAAGGAATTTCTTCTTGTCTACTCTGTGAAATCTTGAGTGGATGAATGGGGAGGGTTGCTATGTAGTGAAGTGGTGGGGTTAAGCTGTCGGCTCTGCTGTGTAGGTGCTGTGTCTTGCTGCATTGCTTCTCATCTGGAGACTGGGCAGGGGGCAGGGATGTCCTTCGTTCATAAGGAGCTCAGAAAATAAGGACAACAAATGTGTGTCGGATGAACATGATGTGGGCGAAGAAAGAGTGGGTGTATGGCCTGACTGAGCCATCTCCCTAATACGCGAAAGAGGTCTTCATTCGCGATCTATTGTTGCCCACAAGTATGTTTGTCCGTAGCCCATGAGGGTAGCACACCTCTATGGTAGTATATTTTCATGGAGATATACTTTTATGGAAGTAGGCCTTTGTATAGATATTATATTTCTATGGGTAGCCTAACACAGACAAAATAAGAACAGGTCAGTTTACAATAGAAAGAAAAGTGACAATATGATGTAAGGATTAGGTGGGATCGTGAATTAAGGGAACCTCATGACATCATATAAATTTTCTCTCGAAAGTAAAATTAACTGTTCTTATCTCGGCCCTGAACTGATATAGACAACAAATATGTCTTTCTGCAATTTCATAATCGAGGATGTTGATTATGTCGACATTTGATAGGCGACAAAGGCAACCTAAGTGTAAAGGAAGGGAATTATGCATCGTAGGGTACCTTTGGTAAAGTTTAAATAAAAACAACTATCAATTCCCATCAGGAAAACAACTTTTGCTACATGACATCGTACATATGAATCTCGATATCTTGAGTAAGGGATTTCTTTCTAATAATGTTTAATCAACAAGTTCTTGGGGTTTGAGGTCATATTTCATATTTATTTTAATTCTGTACTTTAATTCACTGTAGATTTCCATTCTTTTTTTCCTCCTCAACGGTGACTTGTAATGTTCACTATACTGTTTTGTGTTCCTGTGCATTTGTATTGTCTGTGCTCGTTAGCTTGTTTTCTGTTCTTCTTGTTCTGGTGTGTAGTGTTATTTTACTTTCATGATTTGCACGGTTTCCATGGTTCATATTGCGTGTGCTGTTAAGCTGGTTTTGCAAATAAGGCTTTGTGATGGGATGAGGTTAGACGAGCTGTTGCACCGAGTTTCGCATCCAAACCTTTCACTTAACGATGGTGTTTTACAGCTCTTTCTAAAGGCGTAGGTATCACTATCGAGAAATACTTCTGGTTTTAAAAATAGTGATGTAATTTTAGACAAACTGCCGCTCGGAAAATTGCCAACAAAATCTATACTGAAGGATATTTCTTTCTATATCGTCTCCCTTCCATAGAAGTTAGTTCCATCGTTAGTAAGGGCTT
>NC_134806.1:48896009-48906009 GCF_046742065.1 Oratosquilla oratoria
TCTCTGTTGTTCCTTAACATCTTATAACTCGGGTTTCGTAGGCTAGAACAATGTACATAACTATAATTTGGGAGTTAAGAGAAAGGTTTTTGCCTTTAATGTAAAGATCTTCTAAAATACGGAGTAGGGAGGCGTCTTCTTCCGATTGCAGAATGGAGGGGCCATTAAGTGGTGACACGAATACCTTGAGCCTCTTCTGAATTCCTTTTCGGGGCTCCCTTGGGTGGGTGTAGTCTTAAGCGCCCGGAGAGATTCGTGGTGATTATTCCGATGTATGTAGAGGGTAGGGCTGGGCAGTTCCCTGGCGAGCGTTTATACTCCTACACCAGGTGGCTACGTGGAAGATCTGGGATGTCAATTTTGGGTCTGTTTCTCAGAAGGAGGTGATTTTTTTTATTATTATTTTTTTTTTATTGTGAGGTCTCCACTTTGTCGATTCCTCAGCAAGAAAGTCGTGAACACAGAGGCTGCTGTGAACTACAATCAAAATTGTCTACATGAGGACCTACGACCTACATACAGCAATATATAAATATACATGTCACAGGGAATGTGTTTAAATGTGTACTTCAAGAAATCCCTGAAAGTTTTAGTAAGTTCATGAAACCACTGCAACCATCAGTAGTTACAATCTCTAAAACATTAAGGGATTTCATATCATTACTGTTTGCTGTAGTCTCTTTCTACTCAGATTTCCTACTTTCAAATCAGTGAATGTATGAAATGGTCGATGACAGGCAAACAGCTGTTACGTCTCAGTACAATTTGGGGTCCCGTGGATGTCACACATTCGTAGTTACGTCCACGCTCGTGCCCATAAACAAACCTGACAAATTCTTGTCAGTTGTGTTCGGTGTCATGTACCGTGCGCTGTTCCAACAGATTGTTATTGATTCCGTGACGGTACGATCTTCGCCTTTTACGAAGCAAGCCGCTCAGGCGAGGGTTCGAATCCCAGTAGGAGAGTTTATTCCCATATATATATATATATGTATATATATGTATATATATATGTATATATGTATATATATATATATATATATATATAAACATATACGTATGTACCTGTTTATCTATCTATAGACACACATATAACGTATATATATTTCCATAACAATTCATACAGAAGCATAAATGGATACCAGCTTACCATCATAGGACGGAGAGTCTCTGTACCCGTGACAAATATGCGGGTACAGCCATGCCCTGTCGCTGCGGGGGATTGGGTGCGGGTGAAGCCTACATCATGCTCTTGGAACGACAATCACTCAACAATTCTAATGCAGACTTCTGCATATTTTATTTATAACCGTGGTTGTCCGTGCACAGAGGGTAAAAGGGAGGGTTTCTGTCTCAGTTAGGCGTCTCGAAGCGGAAGCTCCTATTATCTTTCACCTGCGACTTACTATGCTCCTATTCTTCGAACCTTTGTTACCTATCTTTTCCTTCTAGCTCCTCCTTTTCATATATTCTCATTCGGGTCTTAATTTCATTCCACACATTTTTCCTGTCCTAATTCTCCTTTCTTCTCCGATTTATTTTTATCCTCTTTGATACCTTACCTTCTGGCTTTGGGCTTTTGTGCTTTGTAACTCTTCCCTCCTTCCTGACTTCATAGTTCTTTTCCAACTCTTGTCGTTCTTTTTATTCTTTTTTCAACCATTACCTTTTTCTTCTCTCCCCTTACATTATTCATTCTCAAGAAGCTCTTAGCTTTCTCCCATTCACTTTCTTCGTCCTTTTCCCGTTTCATTTTGTTGCACTCTTTTCTTATCCCCCGATTTCCATTCTTTTTTATGTCTTTTCTTCGACTCTTTATTCCTTTGGAATTGATCCACTTATTATCCCTTAACAAAGTTTTTAGACAACTTTCTCTCCTCTTCTTATGCTGTTATTTATTTCGTTCTTCCTTATCCACCTCCTTTATTCCCTTTCAGACTTTTGTTCATCTGTGCTTTGTTCACTTATTTTCCTTATCCTTTTATCATTCTTATTCTAGTTTCAAACTTGTTATCCACCTCTTCCATCATCTTTAATTTTCATTCTCTTACGTTTGTTCTTCTGCTCTTTCTCCATTCATTTTCTTTATTCTCCTTATCCTGCTCTTTCGCATTTCTAAATTGTTTACATCTTCAAAACTTTTTAATTACCTTTCTCCCTTGCTTCTCTGGGCTCCTGCTTGCCCTCCCTTTGTACATGAAGGTGGGTAATTGAATTAACTCGTGTGCATTAAGTTCGCGCCAGCCATTCTACGGTTCTGTTGTGACATAGTGCAGATGTGCTGCTTATTTGTTTTGAGCCGCTGGAGGGAGACGCTCTGCTCTGCTCTTATGCTTTGTTAATGTGCTGCACCCTTTCGTGTGAAAGGTTTTTATTTCTAGGTTGGTTTTTAATAGCCTTTAACATTTCTGTTATCTCTTAGATTTTTTTTTATTGATTGATATTGATGCTTTAAATTTTTTTTCTATGTTGTTCTACCGCTGAACTTTACTTCTTCAGTTGATTTCCGACTTTTTGTTTTGTTACTAGGCCGATATTTTTCTTTTACGTTACTCTATTGATATTTGTTACTGTCTTTATGTCAACATACTACTGGATACCTATTACTAACTTATTTTCGTGGAGTTTGCCCTCCTACAAGGAGAGAAATGTCCTTCTCTGAAGGACCTTCTTCTACTTATTTTCATTATCTTCAAAGTTTCAAGCTCTTAGTCACAGCATCTTTCAAACAAAACTGTTTTCAGCCTTTTCTTGATTAGGAATATTTAATTTCCAATTAACTGCATAAGTCTATCAAAATATATCTTGTTTTTTAAGAAGCCATTTTTCGTTCTGTTCCTCATCCCTGTAATCTCTTACTGATATACAAAGGGTTACGAAGAAAGACCATGCTGACATGAGACCTTTTGGTCTATAACTAGGTCGGATGCAAAAAAGAAAAGAAAAATGAAATAAATAGAATAAAATAAATGAAATAAGTAAAACAAATAAAACAAAATAAATACAAAAAATAATGACAAATAATAAACAAACAAATAAATAATAATAAATAAACATAAACAATAATAATTCATAGTAAATGAATAAACAAATAACAGATAAACGGATAAATGATAATGAATAACAAACGAATAAGCAAATAATAAATAAATAAATAAATAAAACAAAATAAGATAAATGGCAAGCATTACTGCATATTGTTTAGGTGTTTATCTAAATGTTTCTTGAAACTCTGATCCGTAATACATTGCAATGCCTCTGCAGGAAGTTTATTCCATTCATTTACTACACGGTTGGCGAAGTTGTTTCTATCCACTTCCAAGTTAAATCTACTTCCTGACAGTTTGAGACCCTTATTTCTTGTGTGATTCGTATTCATTGTGAAAATATCGTCACTTTTGATGTTTTCAATTCCCTTTAGAATCTTAAAGACCTGTATCGAATCACCTCTGAGTCTACGCTTGTATTAGACACTCGATAGTATTTTCCTGTTTTTCTTATTTGTTTGTCGTCATTTCCCTTGCATTCACAAATTTTATGGCTACGAATGACACATTTCTGCTCATTAGTTCAATCTGAAATACTGTGCTCAAATTCCTGACACTTAAAACACGCTAAGACATCACAAATGTTACGTTTTCCTGGGCTAATATTTCTATCACATCCTGATTTATTTCATATAGAATGTTATCTTTCTTATCAAAGCTAACAAACCGCTTTGTGTAATGAACTTTGTGTTTTCCCCATACTTTGGTATGACTACATGTTATTGTGCAGAATTAATTGCATAGTATCATTAAGCCAATGCTTTAGGGACTATTCTATGACGCCCCAGGATGCCGCACGTCATTTGTCTCTGCTAGAGTAAAATCTCTACTCGAAGAAGAATTATGCTGTTTTTGTACGACTGTCACTTCTTTGTGCTATTCCCCTGAAAGTGTCTTTTACCCCATCTGTGTGTATACATTTTCTATTTCCCTTTGACCCCTGTGGTAGGGGTAGAAAAAGAACTCTGTCACTATGATTCTCATGCGAGTCACAAAAAGCAAAAAAGTGGAACGGAGTGATAGAACATGGAGCACTTCTTCATTAGGACAAAAGAGCAAAAAATTCCTAGAAATCGTGCATAGACGTAGAAATGCATCCTCTGAATATACGGACGTAAGTTGAATTCGTTCTAGCAGGACGGCACTAATGTAAGACAGAAAACCGTAACCTAATTTTCTTATGCTTGTGAAAGCCAAACGATATTGGACACACATGCTCCGCCAAGCTTTCGGACAGAAATGTTTTCTGGTTCTTCTTTTTCTTACTGACGATCAAAGCTGACTCAAATTGTCTGAATAGTAACTTGAGCACGGGGTAGTGGTTGAAGAGAGCTTAGGCCCGGCCCGCGCCGTCTCACATCGCGTTATCGCTTCTGCAGTTGAGGGGACGTCATAGAGATAATGAAATAGACTGGCAGGAGGTGGGATAAGGAGGTAAAATGGTATCCGTTGAGGAAGTGGTTTATGGAAATGGTCTATAACCCGTACTCTACCGGTGGGGCATCGCATCGATTATTGGCGGTAACCAGGATGTAAGGAAAAGTGCCATCAGGTTTTCCTTTCCTTACGGGAACCCGCAGAGGGCCCTTCATGATTTGTGGTCGTTGAGCCTGGGAATTAAAGGTCAGGGACAGGATTTAGACTAGGAATGGGGTCAGGGTAAGGGTTGAGGGTGGGATCAGAATTAGGGTCAGGAGTGGGAATAGGATTGAGGAGAAGGAAGTTGTGATGGGTGATCCTATTTCTAAAAGTATCAAAAGTGGGACTATTGACTACGTGAGATGAGAGATGATTCCACTCTTCTTGGTGGCTGCCTGGGAAAAATGAATAATACTTGTGGGCCCTTTCCATAAAAATCGTGCAATGTCTAAGAAGCCGGCAACCGCCACCGAACGGAGACATATCTTGTGGTCGATATTCTGGGCTTATTCAGGGACCCAATACCAGACCACATAGCCTTTAATGGTGGAGAGAAAAGGTAGGGTTTTCATCTTCGAGTAGCGGGAGGGGATCTTCGCCTGTGAACAACTGTAGTACCACCTCCATATGCCTACAATCGCTTCTGGATTTTTTTCATTAATACATATATATATATATATATATATATATATATATATATATATATATATATATATATACATATATACACATATATATACATACATACATATATTATATACACACACACACATATATACATATATATACATATATACATATATGTATATATAATACATATATATTTTGTATATATGTATATATATGCATGCAAAGAAATCACAAAACAAACGTGAAAAACTACTTTTGCAGAAACCACCGGGTAATTAAAAAAAAAAATACCGAACGTTTTCGTCTAGACATTTTCAAATGTCTAAATAGACGAAAACGTTCTGTATCTGTTTGTTCAATTTCCCCATGATTTGTGCAAATATATATATATATATATATATATATATATATATATATATATATATATATATATATATATATATATATATATATATTAGCCAAATTACTCGCGCGTTGCTGCGGGCAAATTATCATTTTTATTTTGATAGATTTTGTGGATAAAAGTTACACGTATCAACAAAACTCAATGGAAATGTAACAAAAATGAAATGTTAAAAAAGTAAGAACATTTCAATTTGAGGAGGGAGACGCCCTTTGGAAATAAAATATACTTATCCAAGTAGCCTGGGTTATGGTGAATATATATGGTTTTGGGGGGAGTTCGTGAACAAACAGACAGACAGAGGCTACTACTTTATTATAGTAGATACAAATGAAAGATATTTATCCAAGTACCTTGGGTTATAAGGTTTCAGAATATATATGGTTATAGGGGTCTATCTGCAAAAACCTAGGAGGAGTTCGTGAATAATCCCTAACCTAACCATACCCCACCTAACTTTAACCCTTAACCCTAACCAAAATAATTTTGGGGGGAAATGAAATATAGTTATCCAAGTACCTGGAGTGATAGGGTATCAGAATATATATGGTTATGGGGGTCTATCTCCAAAACCCTAGGAGGAGTTCGTGAACAAACAAACAAACAGACAGACAGACAAATGAAAGATAGTTATCCAAGTACCTTGGGTTATAAGGTTTCAGAATATATATAGTTATAGGGGTCTATCTGCAAAAACCTAGGAGGAGTTCGTGAATAATCCCTAACCTAACCATACCCCACCTAAATTTAACCCTTAACCCTAACCAAAATAATTTTGTTAGGGAGATGAAATATAGTTATCCAAGTACCTGGAGTGATAGGGTATCAGAATATATATGGTTATGGGGGTCTACCCCCAAAACCCTAGGAGGAGATCGTGAACAAACAGACAGACACAGAGGCTACTACTTTATCATAGTATATATATATATATATATATATATATATATATATATATATATATATATATATATATATATATATATATATATGTGTGTGTGTGTGTGTGTGTGTGTGTGTGTGTGTGTGTGTGTGTGTGTGTGTGTGTGTGTGTGTGTGTGTGTGTGTGTGTGTGTGTGTGTGTGTGTGTGTCTCAAGAAACAGACCGGCAACCTTTCCCTCTTTCCATCATCAGACCAGATCTTTATTCTCTTCTTAATTGAGGTAGTCTGAGACTTATTTGCTTTGGTGATGTTTCAGAGTAAAATAAAATATTTTCATATTAGACAGACTAAAATCTGAAGCGTACGATAACATGGGTTAATTGTTGTGTCAATCGCTTCTCTAGTTTCCTACTACTATTTATGTATACTACTAATCGACTAATAACCCTCATATTACCGTCATTCTTGCCTCCAGCGATTTTAGTTAGATCACTTGGTAGAGTTAATGTATTATGAATAAAGAAAATCTTTAGCTATCAAACTGCAAACCGTAGTGAAATGCATACATTAATATGAAAGAAAGAATTAGGAACTATGAAAAAAATAGTTGAACAAGATTGGAGAGTTGCAAAGCTAATGCTAAATAATATTATTATAAAACATCGTCATGTCCAGACGCATTCAATATGATTTCAGCATTCTGGAGTCATTATACAAGATAAAAACTCCAAAAGCAATTTTGAACCTGAATTCCCAAAATGGAGCGCTGGGATGAATATGGCATATTTCAGATCTACTCTCTGGCTGACACAAAACAGCTCTCTTAGATTTGGAGGAACATTCTAGATCGGTGTAGATGAACTGAACTGTGCCTAATCATAGTTATGTATGTTACTGTTTGGATTATCTTGACTGCACTTGTATATACTAGCTATACCAACGTGAGACATGATTTTTTAGGACTTTAACCTTAAGACGATTCTAAAACTCACCATCCCTTTTCCATGAAACGGGAAGTGAAAAACCCCTGGTAGGGCAAGCCCTGTTAGTTGCGGCAAGCCGCTGATTTTCTAGGCCGATAACTAGGTCGTCTCCCTATCTGGCCAGGTCTGTCGTGAACCAACGCAGAAACACAAATCGAGTCCCTCACGACCACCTGATCATGAGTTCGATGATTCTATTCAGCTTTAGGGGAACTCTGGTCATTAAAGAGTCGATGGAACTCGGGTTTGATTACAGCATAGCGTTCCACTCACCATCACACTTGGCTGCCACGACGGTGAGTGAGTAAGGCGATGCCGGAGTGTTGGCCGGGATGTCTGGGGCGATCTGAAGCAGCACACCGTCTGCCGTGTGGAGCTTGAGCACGTCGGAAGTAGCAGTCTCAGCCGCGCACCGGAACAACTCTGGGAATAATAGTAGTAATATTAATAACATCTATAATAATGAATAATGAATAATGAATAATGAATAAAAATAATGAATAATGAATAATGAATAATGAATTATGAATAATGAATAATGAATAGTGAATAAAAATCATGAATAATGAATAATGAATGATGAATACTGAATACTGAATAATGAATAATGAATGATGAATAATGAATAATGAATAATGAATAAAAAATACTGAATACTGAATAATGAATAACAAATGATGAATAATAAATAATGAATAATGAGTAGTGAATGATTAATAATAAATAATTGATAATGAATAATTAATAAACTTTGCCATTGAGAATACAAAGTAGAATACCATGACTGTTCCAGGCCCGGATGGGTGTTACAAAGGAAAGGGGGACAAGTGTGAGTGTAGTAGTTTCAGAGGGATCAGCTTGTTGAGTGTAGTTGGGAAGGCTTATGGGAGGGTCTTGATTGAGAGGATTAGGAGAGGAACAGAGGGAGTAATTGGTGAGGAACAGTGTGGGTTTAGGACAGGTAGGGGTTGTGTAGATCAGGTTTTTGTGGTAAGACAGATATATGATGAAAGCTATAGGAAAAGGTAAGGATGTTTTTTGGGCTTTTATATATCTGGAAAAGGCTTACGGCAGGGTAGACAGGAAGGCATTGTGGGAGGTACTGCAGATATATGGGATAGGACGAAAGCTGTTATGAGCAGTCAAGAGTTTTTACGAGAGTAGTAGAGCTTGTGTTAGGATTAGAAATGGAGAGAGTGAATGGTTTGAGGTAAAGGTGGAACTTCGTCTGGGATGTGTTATGTCACCCTGGCTGTTCAG
This sequence comes from Oratosquilla oratoria, assembly GCF_046742065.1. Taxonomy (NCBI): domain Eukaryota; kingdom Metazoa; phylum Arthropoda; class Malacostraca; order Stomatopoda; family Squillidae; genus Oratosquilla; species Oratosquilla oratoria. The sequence continues at coordinate 48,904,636 of NC_134806.1, forward strand.
CCTTTACATGGATAGGGTGGTGCGAGAGGTGAATGCAAGGGGTCAGGGGTTAGAGATGATTAAAGAAAACGGAGAAAAGTGGGAGGTGAGCCAGTTGTTGTTTGCCGACGACACTGCGCTTGTAGCAGGATCAGAGGAGGGATTGAGGAAGTTAGTGACAGAGTTTGAGAAGGTGTGTGAAAGAAGGAAGCTGAAGATAAATGTGGGTAAAAGTAAGGGGATGAGATGTACAAGGGGAGAGAGTGACAGCAGGCTGGAAGTGAGCATTAAGGGTGAAAGACTGGAGGAAGTGTGTGCGAATGTGGCAGGAAAGGGAGGAGTGGGCGTGGAGGCAGAATGTAGATTGAGAGAAGCGAGTAAAGGCCTTGGTGGATTAAAAAGTATAATGAGAAATAGGCATCTGGAAATGGATACTAAGGGAGGTTATATGAAGGAATGATTGTGCCAACAGCACTGTACGGGGCAGAAACATGGAACATGAGAGAGGAAGAGAGGAGTTTGAATGTGTTTGAGATGAAATGTCTGAGAATTATGATAGGGGTTACTATGCTAGATAGAATGAGAAATGAGGAGGTGAGGAGGAGAACAGGGGTGGAAAGGGAGCTGGGAGATAGGGTTGATGAAAGAGTATTAGGATGGTTTGGACACATGGAAAGAATGAGTGAAGAAAGATTAGTAAAAGAAGTGTGGAAGGCAGAGGTGGAAAGAGTGAATATGAGGGGGCTTCCTAGGATGAGATGGATGGATGGGGTGAAAGGTGCATTACAAAAAAGAGGAATGTCTGTTGAGGAAGGACGGGAGAGGACAAAAGATAGGGGTGAATGGAGAGGGGTTGTGTATAGATGATGCCAAGATAAGAGGGAGGGAGGAGGGTGGAGGGGAGTGGAATATATAGGAAATAGAATGGGTGGGAGTGGTTTCTATGCTTTTCTTTTTGGCTACCCCCCGTGTAGGGGGAAAAAGCCTTTGGTATATGTATGTATGTATGTATGCATGTGTGTATGAGTAAGATTATAATATTCTATATGAAAATATGCTATGTCTTTTATAACTGTTCGTGATTTTTTAATTCAAAAAGTATATTTTTAACATTGGAAAACATAACCCGTAGATGAATATGAACTCTAATAAACATTGTAATACGATATAAAAGGAAGTTCATAATTTTGTTCACTACCATTTTCAACTTTCTCATTGTACAACTTGGGTATACACATATTTCTGTATAAGCTATTGCTACAGCGAATACGCACCCATGCTATGGCCTATGATACACTAGCAAATAACATCCTTAAACACACGTACACATACGTACACATACAAACTTCACACAAAAACACATGCAAATATATATATATATATATATATATATAT
>NC_134806.1:48911009-48918509 GCF_046742065.1 Oratosquilla oratoria
GATAACAGTCCAGAGTTTCTTCCTGTGGGAAGGCCCGGGGACTATTGCCAGCTACTGCGGGGATGTGAGTTTTTCACGAAATAAAGCTCGAGGGAACAATTTACCATTACCATGAGTAAAAGCAGCAACGACTACAACAGCACTCCACTGTGTTATTTCTGAAGAAGCCCTGCTGGGGGAAACGTCAAATATATTGGATCCCATACTCTGCGTTTGGCCTCTCTCCTACCATTACCATTCTTATGCCTGGTACTCCTCTTTTTCGTCCCTCTTTTCCTGGTCCTCTTTTACCGCTCTCTTCTTTAACTCTTTCCTTCTCCTCTCCTATCCTTTTCTCTTTCACTCTGCTTCTTCTCACTTGTCTCTTTTTTCTTCATTCGTTTCTCCTTACTTCCTCTTTTCTCACGTCATCCCTCTACTGTTTTCTTTCTCCTCCGTTTCTTTTAGTTCTCGTGTGAGGCAACGTCATTCTCACATTTTTAGGCATATGATATATATGTACTCTTAAGTCTCCATTCAGGAACAAACCTAAGGTTGTAAAACTGGTCTTAGCGCTTCATTGGGTAGGTTATGGTCTCATAGCTGGATAAAATCGTTTAACAATGGCTGAAACAATACTCGGAGTTGTACCGACCATTTATGAGTGAGGTGGCCATCCAAGGCCACTTCATCCAAGGCCACTCCACCCATCCCATACCCATCCAAGACCCATTCGTTCCCCTTTCATCAGACCTCCCTGTCTTCCCGCCCAATTTCATCAGACCTCCCTGTCTTCCCGCCCAATTTCATCAGACCTCCCTGACTTCCCACCCAATGACCGGTTTAGAAGCAATGCAGAGAGGCAGAGCATCTCCACAACAGGCCCCGACAGCCGAAGCTGGTTTATTCTCAAGGTTTCATCACATGACAACACTCCCCCTCGTCCACTGACAATAAATACAGAGAAGATATAAAGGAATATCCTCAGGCTGCATCAATTCATCATCCATTCACAACTACTCTCCGCTAACAATTAATCATCACACTCACACAATAAATTTAAATTTAGAATTCAAGAAGAAGATAGAACCATGGAGGTGGCATTCCATGTACAGTGATGATTATTGTCCTTATTTCTGGTATAAAGGGCCACCAGGATCTCCAAACGGTGATTGCCATGTACGTTCACTACAACTTATCTTGTTAGGGAGATATAATGTTATAATTTATATATTGTAAAAGCAAGAAAACTGTCCATATGTTATTACGAAAATCCTAACGTGAAGAAAGAGGAACTGTGAAGCTCTCCCGGAAAAGCATGACAACAATGAAGTTAAGTAGACGTCTTGGCTACCATATTACAAGAGGGGCCCCCAAACACATGTACAACAAGGAGACCAGACAACACTGACAAGAGGTTCACTTGTAAACAATTCAGAAATCATCACAACATGCCAGGATGCACGTCGTCTCTTCATCCTGGAAGCCTTATCTATCAATGGTATGGATCCAAATTTGAACATCCAAGCTTAAGATTTGCATGCTTTACCAAGAATGGGGAGAGGTTCAACTCCTGGGACTAGCCAGTCAGCGATGAGAACGAGTTTGTTACGAAACCACGCCCTAAATACCGATCTCTACCACTGAAACGACAACTCGCTCCTATGTCAATGAAAAAGAGAGTCAGTGACACTTAAATTCACGATATGGCCGCACAGACGACATCCAACGAAGAAATTATCTCAAACTTGGCGAGAAAAAAAAGAAAAAAAAAAGAAAAAGAAGGGAGGATATGATCATTTTAGGACGCAAAGAAGATAGCCCTTCGAAAAATATACAAGATGTTGAATAAGCCATCACATTCCAAGATATATATATATATATATATATATATATATATATATATATGTGTATATATATGTGTATATATATATATATATATATATATATATATATATATATATACATACAGGGTGGCCCAAAAGTCACTGAGGGGTTTGAATTTTAATAACTTCTTTATATTTGTATGTATAGTTATGAAATTTTAACACAATATGAAGAAGATTATGGATATTTATTCGCAACAAAGCTTACATGACGCTGAGATGCCATTTGAGTAACGGATCCATAAAGTCCCACCACACTACCAAACTTAACAGACCACTAACAAGAAAAGATCTGGATCACAACACAACAATCATTGACAGAGAAAGAGATCCCCGAGGGTTGCTACTCCTTGAAGCACTCTATATTCAAGCAAAGCAGCCATCAATTAACATCCAGGTAGAAGACCTACGGGTCTTGCCATCTGTCAAAAGAATGAGTGCTAAGCGGCCAACGAACCCCATCGCCTCGCCCACTGCGAGAGACCACCCCGCGAGTGAAAACAACACACGCTCATTGGCTACCATTCACCAATAACCATCCAAATTTTCCTCGATACAGTGTCCATGATCCGTATATCACATATATAATCTACACAGAAAATTTGACACAACAATTCGCCCTGGAAGATGGAACAAGAGAGTTCCGAAACGTCGGCCAATATAAGAGGTCTCCTAAGCAGACGTACAGAAAATGATAAGTCAAATATTCGTCGTATAGAGACAATACGCAAGAAGATAATCAAAAATGAATCTTCAACAGCTTTTAACCTCGTCTGCCTGCAAGAAAATATCCTAAAAAGACAAAAAAAAAAAAAAAAAAAAAAATATATATATATATATATATATATATACATATATACATATATGTATGTATGTATGTGTGTGTGTGTGTAGTATATGTGTATATGTATATATATATATAACATGCATATGTGCATGAATGTATATATGTATGTGTGTATATATGTATGTATGTACGTATGTATTGTTAAATCAGTTTGGACAATGGAATGAAAATGTGGAGTAGGGTCGTGGAAAAAAAAAGAAAAAAAAAATCTGCACCAGAGGACTCGGCCCTCAAGCGCAACGGCGTCACGCTCGAGTTCCTCCTCTTGTATTTACATGGTCCCTCGACCTGCACCTCTGCAGGAGGCGCGGCGGCGGTAGACCACCTGTTGGAAGACCCAGGTAAACAAGACTTCCACAAACAAACGTAGCACTGTTCAGGCGGGAAGCCTTCAGGTCCACTGACCCAGAGGCAGTGAAGGGATGCCTGGGTTCATTATCCCGTGCCCCAGAGGGTTTTTTTTCGGGCTGAACCACATCTATCTGGCGTTAGATAGTATAGAATATGGACAAATGAAGCGGGGGGCCACACCTATTGAAGCTTTTGTTTATAGTAGTAGAAATACATAGAAAACGGAGGAACCCTCCACACTGGGTGACACTTTTCCTTTTGTTTTGGTTGCTACCAGGCCACTATGTTCGCCTTCGTGGCACCCCGTGTGAAAGCGAAAAGCCTTACCTTGCCTAAAGGACCATTTACACGGTCAAACGGCTTGTCAAACCGGGTTTGTCAAGCAAGTGTTTGAAGTGATATTTGACCGTGTGAATAGGTGTTTGGTTTGACAAACACGTTTGACAAACGCCTTTGACAACCAAACACCCCATTCACACGGGCAAATAACACTTCAAACACTTGCTTGACAAACCGGGTTTGACAAACCATTTGACCGTGTAAATGGCCCTTAAGTTAACTCCTCCAGAACCTGGTGGGACTTTTCCTTTTATTCTCTCTTCTTCCAAAATAAATTCTATTCATCGCTGTGGTACTAGCTAGTACCAAATATATTAAAGAGAAGCAAGAAAGCTAAAATATTGTGGGAAAATATATATTGCGATTTAAACACATATGTATATATATGTATATATGCATATATCAATCAATCAGCTATTTCGAGTCCATTGCTATGCAAAGGCCTCTCTCACATCATTCCATGACTTGCACAACTGCACTAATCTCTGCCATACCACTTCTGAAAACTTCTCTATCTTCTATCTCTATCTTCTATCTCTATCTCTGGTCTCTCTTGCACGCCTACCATCTTTTGGCGTCCACTCAGTAACACACTTGCCCCATCATCTATCAGTCGTTTGGGCTAACTTACCTGTCCAATTCTACTTCCTCTCTTTTCCCGACTGCACAATGTCTTTGACTCCAGTCTACTCTCGCACTCAATTTCCCCTCTTTCTGTCTGTCAGCGTTACTCCCACGATTGATCTCATCATTCTCTGTGGATTTCTTAGCTTTGTTTCCATCGCCTTCGTCAGTCTCTAAGTCTCGCATCCGTATGTAAAAGTTGGTATGATATGTTGATTGTAAACTTTGCGTTTCAAACATGTTTACCAAATATTTACAAGCCAACTGTAATGCGCCTTTTTTATTTAATTACCACGATCTTAAGTAATTTCTAGCACATGGAGTAAATATGTAATTACACAATTCAACTTCTTTAAGACTCCTCACTATGTGTTATAATCTCTTTACTTTGGACATTACTTTGGTTTTACTCTTATTCATACTTAAACCTAATCTGACTTTCCGTTTTCTCAGCATATCTTACAAATCCTCTGCTCTTTCTGAAATAAGAATAATGTCATCTGTAAACCTTAGGTAATTAAAATATTCGCCATTAATCTTGAAACCTTTCTATTTCTAACTCAACCTTTTAAAAATCTCTTCTAGGCAAGCTGTAAGTAGTTTGGGTGAAATAATTTCGCCTTGCCGTACTCTTTTCTCGATGTTTATCTTCTCTGTATCTTTACATAGTCGAATGTTTTTTGGGCTTTTATGAATTTGGAGAAGGCTTATGAGAGGGAATACAGGAGGGCACTCTAGAAGGTATTGCATATATATGGGAGTGGGGGAAATCTGTAAGGGGCAGTCAAAAGTTTTTACGAAAATAGTAGAGCTTGTGTTAGGATTAGGAATGAAGAGAGCGAGTGGTTTGAGGTGAAGGCTATGGTTATTCAATATGTACATGATTGGGGTGGGACGGGGGTTACATGCATGGGTGATGGGTAGGGGATTGGGGAAGGTTAGAGATAGCGGAGAGAAGTGGGAGGTGAGACAGTTGTTGTTTGTGAATAACACTTCGGTTGTGGCGGGGTCAGGGAAGGTATGTGACACGAGAAAGTTGAAAGTAAATCTGGGTATGGGTAAGGTGATGAGATGTATAAGAGGTTATAGTGACAACAAGATGAAAGTGACTCTTAAAGGCTGGAGGAATTGGATAGCTTTAGGTATTTGGGGTCGCATGTGGCAGTGAATGGAGGAGTGAGCGTAGAGGTAAGCTATAGAGTGAGGGAAAAATAAATGCCTCGAGGGGATTGAAAAGCGTCATGAGAAATAGTTAACAGGTATGGATGCAAAGAGATTATATGAAGGGATGATGATTTCTGTGACACTGTATGGGGAGTAGATTTGGAATTTAAGAGAACCAGAGAGAAGATTAAGTATATTTAATATGAAGTATCTAAGAAGTACAGTAGTGGTTACAAGGTTGGATACAGTGAGGAATGATGTGATGAGGAGAGCTTGGATAAAAGATAAGCTATCAGAAAAGGCTAATGAAATATTATTGGGATAGTTTGGACATATGGAAAGAATGAGTAAAAAAAAATAATAAATATTATTAGGATAGTTTGGACACGTGGAAAGAATGAGTAAAAAAGAATAATAAATATCACCTACAGGAGTATCAGAAAAAATTAGGAAATTAGCTCTAAAAGTATCATAATTATAGTTTAATGGTTTGAGTTAAGACATGAGGCTACCATCATTTCAGCTGCCAGTGAGTTAGAAACAAGTTGAAATCTCACGAATGAGATTTTCTGAGACCCACAACTGACAATATTAACTATGCTGCCTTCGCATTATTGTATAAATGCAGCTGCTATGTAATGGAGATCCTGAGCTGAGAATTTAACTGTGGAAAGATCCTAATGTAAAATTGTAAATGTATTATGAGACGTCGTCTGAGATAGAGTTTGGGGACTAGGAAATTAAGGAAACTTGGGATTAGTAGATATATTTTAAGGAGAACAAGGTAACTGAAACTCACTCCTAAGTAACATTAATGTAAAAAATAGCAAGAAATTCTCAATATATACAGTAATTATTGCGACCGATTACAGAAACACATGCCCCACGATTAGAAGAAGAAATGTTCTGGGCTGGCAAGTGTAACCTTACGTAGAAAAAGTGAACAATACTAATTCTCGCTAATAAAAACGACACCGCAAGGGGTAACTATATAATACGAAGTGAAAGTAAGATGGCCGAAAAGAATGACGTAAACAAATATGGCCGCCTATAACATAAACAACATGGCTACCTGGCTCGATATTTTTTTTGAATTATATACAAGAAAAAATCAGAATATATCATAAAAGAGTTTGCATGCATTTTTACTGTACTAGTAAGTGATGATATATTAACAAGGTTGCCAATCAACAATATAATATAACCAGTCTTTTCAAGAGGGAGCGTACTGAAGGCTGGCTATCGCGCAGGTAGGTACTCACCCTTGACTTTTCTGGTACTCACCCTTGACACTCCTCAGATATTCATCTTTGACGCTCTTTTAATTAACACTCGCTCTTGACACTTCTTGTACTCAACCTTGATACCTTTCTTGTACTCGTTCTTAATATTCCTCTGATTCTCACCCTTGACACTCTCTTGGTACTCACCCTTGACATCTGCCTCAGTCAGAGAGTCGTGTAGGTGCGCGGTCTCCAGCCTGGTTCCTACCATGAAATATATAGTCTTCACTTTCGCCATACCATCATCCTGTTATGCTTCTTCTTTTTATAGTTTTCTATTTTTTGTTTGAGACTTCTCTCTTTGTTTCTTTTATCAATGGATTAAAAATGAATTGATGACAAAAGTTTCACGTCACCCTTTCCAGATAAAATATTAGCTTTTCCTCTTTTTGTTTTGTTGTTTCTATTTTTTTTTTTTTTTTTTTCCGTCGGAGACTTAGTGTTGAATTTATTTCATAAGTTAGGAAAGATCTATCGGTAAGAATTCCACTTCACCCTTCCTATACCATCGTTCCGTTTTTCTGTTCTTTGTCGTATTTTATTCTTTTGAAAAATAAATTATTTACTATTTATCTTTCATAATCTGTACAGGATTTGACGGGAGGGAATTTTATTAATACTTAATGTTTAATCTATTTTTCAGCTTCTGACGTGAGACACTTCCCGTTATCCATCCAGCACTTCTTCTACCATCTCCTTTATCGTCATTCTTCAGATTACTACCTTCATGTTTTCGTTTTCTATTTGAATCTCCTTCCTCGATTTCACGTTCACCTCACTGTTTTACTCTTATGCAACTGAACACATTTCACTGGATCACTGCATTATTCTTTGAGTCCTCTCCTCTATCAATCCCTTTTCACAGTAGTTCTATACTGTGGTCCATCTTCTCTTCCACTCCCCTTTATCTTCTTCGGAGAACGGCACCTCTTCACTCGTCCTCCAAAAACTCAAGGCATCTTCTGGCACCTCCAGTGACTTGATCCTCCAATGCCTGGCACCTGTAAAAGAGGCATCGTCGGTATGA
>NC_134806.1:48921009-48923509 GCF_046742065.1 Oratosquilla oratoria
TTACAAAAGAGAGGAATGTCTGTAGAGGAAGGACGGGAGAGGACAGAAGATAGGGGCGAATGGAGAGGGGTTGTGTATAGATGATGCTGTGATGTATGAGGGGGAGTGGGTGGGGGATGTGGGGTGAGGAAGTATGTATGAGAAAGAAAAACAAACAAAAATTGACGCAGCCAGAAGGGATTTCTCCCCGTCTTCTTTTCTGCATTAGGGGACGGAGAGGGGGGGTCGCTGAATTTATGAAGCGGCCTTGCTGTGGATGTGCTGTGTCTTGCGACACTGCTTCTGACCCAGTGAAGTGGACAGGATGCAGGGATGACCCGTCATCCAGGAGGTGCCAAGATAAGAGGGAGGGAGGAAGGTGGAGGGGAGTGGAATATATAGGAAATGGAATGGGTGGGAGTGGTATCTGTGTCTTTTTTTTTTTTTTGGCTAGCCCCCTGTAGGGGGAAAAAGCCTTTGGTATATGTATGTATGCGTGTATGTTTCATACTAGCTGATGTGTTTACGTCCTAATTGGGCACACTTAACTATGTGTGTGCTCAGGTCAAGTCCAGGAGGATTGCTTTTGATGCTTTGGAGTAATTGTTTCATTTATATTGGTTAGATAAAGATGTTATCACTTTGGATAGGTACCGCCTTATTCTGGAATTTCTTTTTTATATACTATTACTGGTGTCTTTTGAGAAGAGAGCAGCATTATCTCTCATCTATAGGGCAGATGAGACCCTATTTTCTTTTGCAACACGGCTTTCAAGTAATCTAAATGAAGTGCCTTATGGTTCTTTGTGTATTAGCAATGCACAACGACATGCCGATGTTCCTAGTTCTCCTCCTCCACCCCCCTCAGTCATTAAAACCTACTCATAGCACTCCTTCGTCTACATTAACACCATCTGTAATTATATGTACCTATTGTAACAAGTTTGGTCACTCAAGTGTTATTTGCTTTCACCGTAAGCGTCACGAGCACAAGCCAAAGCAGTCCCCTGTACGTAGGAATTTATTTTATGATTTTCTAACATGACACATGACCTGTCTAGAGTACCGCTTCAGGATGAACTTAGCCTGGTGTTCAACCTGTTTATGTACACTTTTACAGGTTGCTTTACTTTCGTCGGCTTGTAGCACAAGTCTTGGTTGACGATTTGTTATGTGAAGGCGTTGTCCAAGAGTCTCACTCAGAGTGGAATTCAGCGCTCCTTCTGGTGCCTAAGAAAGATGGACCTTTTCGTTGTGTTGTAGATTATAGCCGAGTCAATGAGGTCACGATTCCAAACCATTACCCTTTGCCTGTGTTAAGTGATCTTCTCCAGCCCATTGGAACAGGTAATACGGTGTATTGAATCGAGGTTTAGGTTTTTAGTTGTTTTTGTGCTATTTGTACTTATGAAAGTGCATTAACGAATTACATGTTTTGTAAGACTTTCTTTATTTCCGTGTTCTCCACAAAAATAACAAACCCCTGTCATTTCTTTTACCTACTCTACCATGCATTTCCCAACGCATGACCTATTCCTACCCACTGCCGCTGATCTTTCCGACTATTAACGGGAGAGAGAGAGAGAGAGAGAGAGAGAGAGAGAGAGAGAGAGAGAGAGAGAGAGAGAGAGAGAGAGAGAGAGAGAGAGAGAGAGCTTTAGAAACGAACAAACGTTTCCTACCCACTTCCATCTTGTTAGCGATTTGGTGCGGTAAGCCTCAAGTCGACAGACGACAACAAGGGGCTGAAAGGGGGAATGGAAGGCTGGGAGAGGAAGAGAGGGTAAAAGGGCGGAAGACTTCAAGTGGGAGTCGGGTAGACAAGAGGTGTGTAGAGGCAACAGGTAGTCGGATAAGTGGGAGTCACGACGAACAGGGTCGCGCAGGAGATAACATTACCCTACCTTGTGATAGTGGAGAATGATGAAGGTGAGGGAGGCCATACCGTTGATGAAGAAGGAGGAGGGGGACAATGAAAGGAGAACTTATGATGGTGTTATGTGTGTCATGGGAGATTATAGTGAGGGGAAACCTTTAGTGATGGCGTTTCCCAATTTTTTCCGACTCTAGCAACCCCTATAGTTAGGTCTAAGCAGTCTAGAACCCCCTAACTAATATCTTATTACTAGGGGGATATAGGAATGTGCATGTAGGCATCGTTTCCCAGCACCCCCCCTATAACTGATTTCAGCCCTCCCAGGGGATGCTGCTACCTCAGATTGGGGAACGTTAGTGTAGTGTGTCATAGTGGGATAATAGGCATGAAGGGGAAGGTAATTGTGATTTTAAAACTGAAGTCTATAAGGATGAAAACGTATGTACACGTACGAGTATGTAAATTATATACATATATAATATATATATATATATATATATATATATATGTGTGTGTGTGTGTGTGTGTGTGTGTGTGTGTGTGTGTGTGTGTGTGTGTGTGTGTGTGTGTGTGTGTGTGTGTGTGTGTGTGTGTGTGTGTGTGTGTGTTTGTGTGCTAATAAATAATAACCATTTCATTGAATTT
>NC_134806.1:48928509-48931009 GCF_046742065.1 Oratosquilla oratoria
TAACCTAAGTAAGTTATGCAGAGATTCGAGCTTTCTTAAGTAAACAATATTGCATATAGGCTTGTAACAACGAATCTGATCGGAGAAATGGTAGAGGAGGAGAAAATTCAATTGGTTCACGATTGTAAGATCACGCCAATAGGAGAAGATCTTAATTATAAAGTTAAAAGTCATTAGACTAAAGAAATCATGACGTCACTGCAAAACTTACCTGGGTCGTAACAGTGTGTGATTTCAAGGGATTCCAAAATTGCATCTGGAGAAGCACGCAGTATAACCAGTATTCAAGAAAAGAAAACATTTAAACATTTCATTCCCCTATACAGAAAATATAGTGAAGTGAAAAGTAGAAGTCTGACAGTGCAAAATACAAATAATAAGTGAAAATAATGATCAGAACTTGAATAAGTTGGCTCATCGGAGGCATGGAGCCTACCGACTACAAGGGCGAATGAGAAATAACATTTTTGAAAGACAGTGGTGAATTTTTTAAGAGACGTACGAAACGAAAGATAGCACGCGAAAGTGGAGGCTTAGAGTGGTGGTAGCTGTGGGATCCGATCCCATACCGGTGCACCAAACTATAAGCAACTACAGGACCACGCCGTGGACACGACCATGCAGTGCACGCAATCACGCAGTGCACGCAATCACGCAGTGCACGCAACTACACAATGCATGCTGACTGCGAGGGCGCTGGTACGAGGTTTCGGTATGAGGAGTGAACACAAGACGAGGTTGATGTATGTGTGAGGGCGCGCCGTTCGTGTGAAGACGACTACATAGGAAGCAGTCGACTCAAATCAACATTAACAATTGAAGGTATGGCTACAAGAGTTTTACGTCATGAAGTTATTACCTCGTAAACAAACATTCCAAAGTTTTCGGGCGAAGAAAACGTGATAGGGATAAAACGGTTTTTAGGTTTAATAGATACCTTAATAGTGACAAAAAATATATCAGATGATAAAAATGAAATAGAAATTTCAAAAGAAAATGTAGATTCTGACAAGGGTAGGGCTAGGCTTATAAAAAAATTCCAGCAAATAAAAGATGTAAACCAATATGAATATTATAAGAAACATTTTGCAAACATTTTAAGTCAAAGTGTGATCAGGATTCTATCAGGTCTTTGGTTAGAATGATAAAGAAAGTAAAAACAAGTGAAACTAACACAGACTATTTAGCAAAATTAGACAGATGGTCCAAGGACATGATTTCTATGTTGAAGGATTCAGATTGGATAGAAAGATCTAGTGACAAGATAAAGGTTTCACAGGTTACTAAGTTAATAGCATTTGCACTATTGGTACATAATTGTGATGAGATAACTGCAGAAAAGCTGTATAAAGATCTCAAACAAACCATGGACTTAGGGGAGATAAGTTACCTTCTACAAGATTATTGTGAATAAAAAATAATCAGTCTATATATCAAGACAGTGGTAATACAACTGCAGAGAGAAAATAGGAACTCTATCAGTGATTACAGAAACAGAGGATCTAAACATAAAGTTAGAAGCACTTCAGAGAATACTAAATTTGAATGTTAGTATCGTAACAATTGGGGGCATAAACACAAGAGTGTTATTATGAGACTATTTGTAGAAATTACAAATATGAGGGTCAAAATGAGTATCGTTGTAGAAACCCACCTTTCTGTTTGCATCACCAGAGAGAAGGACATAGAACACAGGATTGTAGAGCAATGCCAAATTTTCGTATTCCCCCAGAAACAAGAGGAAACCCCCCAGGCACAAAATAAAACAAAACTACAGAGCTAACAATAGGTATACGAATAGTATTGTGTTAGGGACAAGAGAGATAGAAATGTGAAAGAAAACACCAACAACAAAGACAGTTGTAAGTTGACTATAACCATTGGAAGGACTTTTGAAGGATCCCTCATTGCGGGTCGAGTTTTCAATAAAACTATTAAAATATTTATTAATACGGGACCTGTATTCGATGTTATAACTAGCAAAGTTTTAAACCAATTGAAGCCGCAAGTAAAAATCTTGGAACCAATCCATTACTCATTGCAAGGAGTAACAGATACTCAGTTAAAAACATTAGGTAAGATAGAAGTAGATAATTTTGTATAGAAATGAGTACTTGCACATTCCAGTGATAGCTGTAGAAGAATCTGTTTTCCTAGGAGATTTATTGATAGAATTTGAAACTATGAGAAAAGAGGGCATGATCCTATGTCCTGGTGAGTTAGGGATCTTAATGAAATCACAATTAATCCCGTTTTTAAATCAACCAGACTTACAACCAGTATACGTGATAAAAGAACAAAAAATCCTCTGTTCTATTACACTGCTAACACAATAAAAAGGTGGCCCCAGGGAACGCACGACCTCTCTGTAGCCCATTTCATCGCGAGGTTTTGCCCTGAGCTGAAGAAAATCGTCTGGCTTTTGATAGAACAAATGCTGTAAAGAGCGTGGTCGCAGGGAAGGGTTCATTGAGACAGCTTTAATCTTCTCAATTTGTTT
>NC_134806.1:48933509-48938509 GCF_046742065.1 Oratosquilla oratoria
AAACTGAATGAAATAGCTTGCTTTGAATCCCTTTAGTACTGGAGGTGTCACGCATAGTGTCACAGTAAACGGCAGTTTGGGTTTGTTTTCATTGGTAAAAAAAAAAACTTATTCGCTGAGGAATAAGTCTATGCCTTAATTAAAAAAAAAAAAAAAAAGGAAATGTATTTTCTTGTACTTTTTTAAAATTCTTTTACCTCTTTAGGATGAAATGAAATTATTGTATCACATTCCATTGACACGAAAGAAAAAGATACACAGAAAGAAAAAGGTACGTTACTAAAGATGTTTTGGAAACTGGTATAATGTTGTCAACACGGCACTACACTTTACATGTTTTGTTATGGTTAGATGCAGATAACATAATCACATTCATTTTATTTCTTTGCCAAGGTAACAATCCCTACACGTTTTATTCTGGCCAAAGTAGGTGACTTTATTCAGTTGAGTGTTGGAGAGACTAAATATGAAATGTGGTCTCGACCAGTTTCTTTGTCCGGAGTGTGGCTCCTCAGATGAATGAAATGGTCAAGGACTAGCCAGAATAAAATCAACAAAGGACATCGTCGAAGCATTACGTTTAAGAGGACTACAATTTTATCTTAACTTTAGCCATCCGAATTAATCAGATGAGAGAATTGACCCGATATAAGGAGTTCCACATTATCACGATGATATCCATCAATATGATGACGATCGTCACATGTTTTGCTCATATGGAGGTCGGCACTATGCTAACGGGTTGTACAGAGACTCAGGTTAATCACTGATGAGGTTGAGATAACGAAGTTGATGGTAGAACAAGATTAAGGATGAAAGGAATTTGGCCCAGTGAAGGGATGTGTTTATTAAATTAAGAAGATTAATCTCTTCAACACGAGATTGTGGTTCAGATCTTGTTCAGGCTGAGTCAGGAGATGATTTCAAACAAATGAATGGGGAAACCTCTGGGCTGATGGGGATCTCACTCGATCAGCACAAGCCTTTCCCTCTCCCTTTCTCCCATTCTCCCTCCTACTTCTATTCTTCTCCCTCTCCTCTACTTGCTCCCTCATCTTTCATTCTCCCTTCCCCTATCCTCACACTCTTCCTTTCTTTCATTCCTCCTTCTATATTTCCTCCTCTCTTTTTAATTGCCCACCTCTCACTCTCACGCTCCCTCCATCTCCTCACTTCACCCAGAGACGCAGAGAAAAATAGATAAGGCAAGCATACAAAATAACAAACTGGCAGACATTACAGCAGGTTGCTTAGGTGATTATCTAACTGAATTCTAAAATCTTCTGTCCGAACTACATGCCACCGCCTCTGTAGGAAGTTTATTCCATTCACTGACTGCGGGGTTGGCGGATTGAGACTATTTCTTTTTCTGCCTGGTCAGTATTCAGTGTGATCATGTTTTTCAAATCTGATTTTCTCAATTCCCTTAAGGACCTTGAAGACCTGTAATGGATCTCCTGAGACAACGTCGTCACAACAGTGGCACCAATTCCAGACAATTTTATTCAGTTGAAGGCGCCGTCTAGGGACAAAATGGGGTCTCAGTGGATTCTCAATTGATCGACACCCCATTTTGTCTTGAGTCTAGTTTTATAAAATTGTCCATCATCAGCCAGTATAGTCTATACAAGGCATCATTGTGCAAGGTGGCATTATTCTTCTTTTCTTGCTCGTAAGCCAAAGGGTTTCGAGATCTTCTCGACTAACATGTTCCTCCCTCTTCTTCTGGGTCCCGCAAAGCTATTTCATTCACCTATGAACACACACACACACACACACACACCAACCCTCCGAGAAGTAAAGGTTTCCAAAAATTATCATGAACCCTATTCGACACCTGAAAAGAACAATCTAAAAAAAAAAAAAAAAAAAAATAAAAAGATCAAGATCAGAAGAAAACCTCGACCTGATGACACTGCTCCTGTGCATCCATGCACATAACATAACATAATATAAAACATAACATAACATGTCAACGGGGCACCCGTTATGCCCGACCCAGCCCCGCCGGCCCTAAGAAGGACCCAGGGCGCTAGACGTACACCACGTCACCTGTCTGACTGTGTTGGTCGAAGCCATCCCTCAGACAACACACTGAACCCCACTCACTCATAGAGCGACGGCTCACAGAATATACAATTTCTTCCTTCCTTTTGCGTGCAGCCTTCTGCTCACTTTAACAGGCTTTATGTTGTTTTATATAATTGTTTTGTTATTATACCGCCCACTGCGGGCGACTTGTGTCATTAAGGGCGGGGTGGGGGAGGAATATGGCAACCCCCACCCTCCGAACACCTTATGATTCGGCGTCACAAGGCAGTCGGAGATGGACCAGGGTAGAGGCAAGATGTCCCGTTGCCTCCCGTAACTAGGCAGTTAAGTCTTCCAATAAATAACGGGTATATGACAGTGGCTCACACCTTTCCCAATAACCCACAAAGTCTCGATTATATTTTTTTCAGGCTGCCATTGCAATTGACTTATCCGGCAAGCACCTATGGCTGAGAACATAACATAAGAACATAATGATCAAGGAGACTGCAAGAGACCATAAGGCTTACACTAGACAGCTCCGTATCCATCACCACCTGTCATCCCCATCCATAAAGTTGTCTAATCGGTTTTTTTTTAAACAACTGATAGTTTAAGCGCTTACTACATGGTTACTAAGTTTATTCCATTCATCGGCCACCCCATTAGTAAATTCTTGCCTATTTCCTTTTTAAATCTAAATTTGTCCAGTTTATAACCATTACTGGGAGTCCTGCCCTGTTGTTTTATTATGATGACCTTGTTTGCATCACCCTTTGAGCCACTTGAACACTTCTATTAGATCACCCGGCACTCTACGTCTTTCCAGAGAGTGTAAGTTAAGGTGCCTAAGCCTCTCTTCGTAAGGCAAATTTCTGAGTCCATGTATCATTTTGGTCATTCTTCTCTGTACTGATTCTAGTGAATTGATGTCCATTCTGTAGGACGGAGACCAAAACTGTACCGAAAGGGCTTAAGCTTTCAACGAAGCCGTCACCTTTGCCCTATTTTTTTTTTTTTTTTTTTTTTTTTTTTTTTTTGACGGTTGGAACGGATAACACCGCAGGAAATTGGAGAGAAGTTCGAGTCTCCTAACCACGACTAGGAACATGCGAGGTCAGTACGATTCCGATCGCGCCAACAGCGTATAAGCTGCCGATGAGCTGGTTTGCAGCTCGTAGTTTTTAATGAAAGTCAGGGTTTTTCATATACATTTTTCCTATGTTGATCCCTTTCGGATTTTTGTTTTAAACAACAACAAATGATCCATTCAGTTGAGTGGCTTATTGTAGGGCAAAATGATGCCTCGCTCGAGAAATCAAAGTGTCGTTTTGCCCAGATTCCTTCCCTTAACAAAAAACGAAAACTTAGGTCAACCTATTCACTTCCGGGATATCAGCGAAATATCCCAGTGGCAGATAAAACGAAAGAAGAACGAAGGGGATAAGTTAAGTCATTTACCCCTAACTATCAAGGGCTGCCACGGAAATGAACAAAATAATCTGTCGATTAAAAGAAGAAAAAAAAAAAATCATAATGTAAGAGGTCAGTTGAGATTGCTGCCGAGAGGGTGCTACTGATAATGATAATGATAATGATAATGATAATGATAATGATAATGATAATGATAATACCAAGCGACAGCCAAGATAAAAGAGAAAGCTACCATCCGATATGGGTCTGGATCTAGTTTGGGATATTTAAGGGTTTTGTTCTAGCTAATTACAGGCGATTTTATTTAGTTTAAGGAAACTTCAAAGAAAACTTAAAAGAAAAAAAAATCTATTATACTATAATTTTCTTGGATATTTAGGGATTTTGTGTTGGTGATTTGATTGAAATGGAAAAACTTCTGTTCCGTAAGAGCTTAAAATTACTTCGAGTCTCCTACACTCTATGTACCACTTGAAACAAAATCATTAACGACTGCAATGGCATCATGTACAATTGGCCTCACGTCTAAGTAATATAGTGGCTGGCTTCGGCCAAATCTGTAGCAAACGTATTTCTTTACGATGCGAACAAGTCTACGGGATCGTTAGAGACTTGTTTGTTCACGTCATAAATCTACGACCCAAAGGTGTAGACCATAAGAACATAAGAACATAAGAATAAAGGAGACTGCAAAAGACCATAAGGCCTACACTAGGCAGCTCCGTATCCATCACCACCTGTCATCCCCATCCATAAAGTTGTCTAATCGTTTTTTAAAACAACTGATAGTTTCAGCGCTTACTACATGGTTACTAAGTTTATTCCATTCATCGACCACCCTATTAATAAACCAATTCTTGCCTATTTCCTTCTTAAATCTAAATTTGTCCATCAACAGCTCTCTGGAAGATATTCAGACACTGTATTACTCAGAAATGAAGGAAACTGTATAAATGAAGAAATAGGTTCCTTGACACATTTCTGGTGTGGCATTTGATAATAAAGATCTAGGAAACTGTCGTAGTAACTCGTCAGTAATGTACAAACAGGTAGATTTTCAACTATATGAGATGGGGAAACTCCGATACGTGCTTGGAAATAGATAAAGAACTTGTTCTCCCATCTGTATTTAAGATAAAACTCCGAATACAGTGTAACGTCATATCTGACTGAAACCACGAGGAAATGCCTGAGTTTGATATGATTTTCTTTGTATAGACACGGTAAAGGAAACATGGACTGGAGGTGAAGCTTTTATTCCTGACGTTTCGTCTATCGACTTTCTCAAACGTCAGGAATAAAAGCTTCACCTCCAGTCCATGTTTCCTTTACCTTGTCTATACAACTTGTTCACATGGATTTTCATGATTTTCTTTCTGTCTGTCTTCCTGTCTGTTCCTGATCTCATCCTCTGAATTACTCCACCTAAAAGATTATCATAGTTATTAACAAATCGATTGTGAGTATACAAGATACAAGCCCATGGAATATAAAATCACTGAGAAATGTTAGAACGTTATTTTGATGGTAATGAT
>NC_134806.1:48946009-48951009 GCF_046742065.1 Oratosquilla oratoria
ATATTATGTGTATGTGTAGATTTATATGTATGTGTAGATCTGTACATATACGTATATGTTTATGCATATATGTACTGTATATGTATATGTATATGTATATGTATATGTATATGTATATGTATATGTATATGTATATGTATATGTATATGCATATGTATATGTATATGTATATGTATATGTATACGTACATGTACATGTATATGTATATGTATATGTATACGTACATGTACATGTATATGTATGTGTATACGTATACGTACATGTATATGTGTATATCCATATGTGTTTATGTATGTGTATGTGCCGGCAGATTGTGGTGTTATCTGATCTAACTAGGGGTCTCAAACAAATGAAAGTTCATTGCCATGGTATCGTGTCTCCCTTCAGCTGAAGAAGATTGTTTGGCACTACCCATAGAAAATTCATAAAGTAGAACAGGTTTTAAAATGATTAGCCGTTCCCATTACTCTCTCCCTCCTCCCTTTTTTGATCCAATTTGGCCAAGCCCCTCTTCTCATAGTGTTTCAATTTAGGGGCTGACGTCACTCATTTGCAAACGGTAGGAAGTCCAACATGAATGACCTTGGAGGTTAATCATCTCCCTTCTGCCATTCTTGAAAGCTCATCAACATCTTTGCATCCACCACCAAGAAGTTCAGACATTAGAGACTGGCAATTTGCATTGATTTCCAACATTTTTCTACATTAGAAAAGTTGAAAGCAGGGGATTCTTTCATACTTCTACAATCATACAACACAAATGATTCAACATTTCTTTCTTGGGATGTCTACAGTAATACTTATGGACTAGATGACTGTTCTGGGGACGTGGGAGAACTTTGACCTCACTCTATATGATACGGGTTCGATTCCAACAGCTATCGGTGACTGTTAACTGACTAGGCATTCCGAGCACGCACAATAAAGGAGCTAGTTTCGAATTAGCTTAGCGTCTCTCTGTGCAAGTTCCTTACTTTTTTATTCCTTAACATTCCCTAAACAGTCACCTTGCAGCATTTAGAAACCGGCAACAGCAATCGGCTGAACCTACAGATCCCTTAATCAAAATTCTGGGCTCGATCCGGGGACCGAATACCATCCCACAAGGTTGCACTCCCAGTCTAAATTAGGGAAAGAGAGGGGGATGGATGGTAGTCTCCGCCTCTTCTATAGCAGTAGTACCGCTACCACATGGAAACTGGATAAAACCGGTTAACGGCAACCAGAAGGAGTGGGTAGGTCGTCAGTAACACTGAAGGGGATAACGAATTCATCAGTTCCTATATGTTGAATCCATTTCTCTCTCCCTTCTCACCTCCTTCCTCTCCTCTCTCCCTTCTGTCGTGACTGAAACCCGCATTTCTGGCAACCTCAATCAATCTAACTCGCCTTTGATGCCCTTCACCCCTTTCCGTGGTCTTTGTCTAGGACAGTAGAGCCAGAAGCAGGAATTCGTGGTACAACAACGGGCAGAATAATGATTTATCTCTTTAGATATTCGTTTATTCATCGAGTCATTAATTAAATAACTGATAAATTATTTGATCTATTTTTTATTTATTCATATCTTTATTTATGCATCCATTAATCTTATTATTCATATATCTATTCAATCATTCATTTATTTGTTCATATACTTATTCAGATGTTTAGTTATACATAAACTTGCCTATTTATCTATGTATCTGATTATCTATATATTAATTCATTTGTTCATTTGTTTATTTATCTGTTTATTCATGTTTGCTTATTTATTCATTTATTTATCTATTTATTAATTTATTCATTTATTTGTTTGTTTATACATTCATTTATTTATCTATTTACTTACTTATTTATTTAATTGTTTATTTATTTATTCATTTACCTATTAATTAATTAATTCATTCATTCATTTACTTATTTATTTATTTATTCATTCATCTGCCTATTGATTTATTTATTTTTGGTCTTCTACTTTTCTACATCTTCTGCAATCGGGAGGTCTTTTTATTCTTCTTGCATAGCTTCTTTTACCAGACGATTTGGTTCATTTCTTGTAGCACCATCTTGAGATGAGGGCAGAAAGTGGTATGATAAAGCCCCTTCGGAAGTGGATGGCAGCTTCTCCTGTATTCTGGTTTCCACCAAGCAGCTTGTATTCTGTATTCTGTATTCTCCTGTATTCTGGCTTCCACCAAGCGGCTTGTATTCTGTATTCTGTATTCTCCTGTATTCTGGCTTCCACCAAGCGGCTTGTATTCTGTATTCTGTATTCTCCTGTATTCTGGCTTCCACCAAGTGGCTTGTATTCTGTATTCTCCTGTATTCTGGCTTCCACCAAGTGGCTTGTATTCTGTATTCTCCTGTATTCTGGCTTCCACCAAGTGGCTTGTATTCTGTATTCTGTATTCTCCTGTATTCTGGCTTCCACCAAGTGGCTTGTATTCTGTATTCTCCTGTATTCTGGCTTCCACCAAGTGGCTTGTATTCTGTATTCTGTATTCTCCTGTATTCTGGCTTCCACCAAGTGGCTTGTATTCTGTATTCTCCTGTATTCTGGCTTCCACCAAGTGGCTTGTATTCTGTATTCTCCTGTATTCTGGCTTCCACCAAGTGGCTTGTATTCTGTATTCTCCTGTATTCTGGCTTCCACCAAGTGGCTTGTATTCTGTATTCTCCTGTATTCTGGCTTCCACCAAGTGGCTTCTATTCTGTATTCTATGCTCTCCTGTATTCTGGCTTCCACCAAGTGGCTTGTATTCTGTATTCTCCTGTATTCTGGCTTCCACCAAGTGGCTTGTATTCTGTATTCTCCTGTATTCTGGCTTCCACCAAGTGGCTTGTATTCTGTATTCTATACTCTCCTGTATTCTGGCTTCCACCAAGTGGCTTGTATTCTGTATTCTCCTGTATTCTGGCTTCCACCAAGTGGCTTGTATTCTGTATTCTCCTGTATTCTGGCTTCCACCAAGTGGCTTGTATTATGTATTCTACTTTATTCTGGCTTACAACAAGTGGCTTGTATTGTGTATTCTGGCTTCCACCAAGTGGCTTGTATTCTGTATTCTCCTGTATTCTGGCTTCCATCAAGTGGCTTCTATTCTGTATTCTATGCTCTCCTGTATTCTGGCTTCCAGTATTCATTTACTGTGGCAATCCCTCCATAGGAAACGAAGGGCATATTGGTTTCAACAAGAAAAAACAAAATCCTTTCAAGTTCTTTGCTAACGAGGTTTCTGTGGACTTTATGGGCAGGTTTGGTAAAATGACCCGTTTTCAAGTGAAGGCACAGCCATCATTATCGATGTATCACAAATTCCTAGTAACAAATGACTATTGTCTAATATGTTTAGGAATTAGTAATGGGCGTACACCACATCTATACGTTACGTCGTCACCGTGTTGCAAAGGGGAAAGAATGGGTCAACAATTTTTGTTGTAAGACCCTCCGCTCCGGGTGGTGATATTTCTATTTTGGTTACCACTAGGCTGTTCCATTCAGTTGTGTGCAATGCCTTCGGTGGCAACGAGGTTGAATTTGGATAACGTATCTCTTAGTTTCTGTCTCAAGACCCTCTGGAGCTACAGTGACATGGATAAAATTGCCTGTCGCTAAACAGAATAAAGCCTGGAGTACTGTAGGTCATCGTAAAGACAATGGGGATATCCGCCTTGAACCTTTCAGTGCAGTGATGTTTCATAGGTTAAAAAAAAAAAAAAAAAAAAAAAAAAAAAAGGAAATCAATAGAGAAAGTCATCGCAGTAAAGGGCTTCTTGACGTCGAGATGGGAAATTGCCACTGAAGTGGGTGGAATATCCTGAGTGACAGTGGCCAGAATGAAAGGAGAACGTCACTCGATAAGTAAGGGCCACATCGAAACAACCTTTGCAGGCAAGGCGTAGCTCAATTATCGAGGGGAACGTGGCCACCACTATCAGTGCCGACATCACTACCACCACCACAACCAACCCCATCACCACAGCCACCATTGCCACCAGACCACCTTCACCATTACCGCGACCGCCCCGACTACCACCACAATCACCATCACTACCACAATCATAACTAACAGCCAACACCAGCATGAATATAACCACCACCACCACCATTACCACTACCGTCACCACTACTATCACCATCATCATTACCACCACATCCACCATCACCACCGCAACTAACATCACCATCATCGACATCGCTACAGCCACCGCTATCACCATCATTACCACCACTGCCATCGTCACCGAAACCGCCACCATCACTACCATCACCACCACCGTTACCACCAGCACCATTACCACCGCCACTACCACCATCATCACTGCCGCCGTCATCACTGTTAAGGCCCGTCCACACACTCTATCACTACCCGGAGAGCTGCAGCACGTCAGTCACCTCAGACCATTGTCGAGGGAGGAGGAATGTGTGTCCTCATTTCCCAGTTCACAGTTCAGCGAGACATTTCTCCTTTAATTACTTCCCAATTTGCACTTCTTAAATCCCCCAGCCTGTGCACCTTGCCCTTCATGTTTCAAAGGCAAGTGTGCTGCTGTAGTAAATCTATAAATGCGAATGTTGCTTCTTGTCCACTCGGATATAGACGCCATCCTGGAGAGCTTAGCGCATGACATACCTCCCCTCTCTGCGTTAAGATGGACACTGCCACGTTCGTTGCATGACATTAGAAGGTTTGTGAGGCGCCCGGTTTGAGGAAAAAAAAACCCAGCCCGCAACACTGAAATCAACACGTTGAGTAACGTGTTGCCAAAACATAAGTCTTAGTGTGGACGGTCTCCTAATGGCGTTGTTGTAAATCGAAGTTTTCAACACGGCCAGTGAGCTGCTGGGCTGTTTTAAACCGACTCGATTTGATGGGTATGCAGATGTCGTGAGTGCCACCTCAGCCTTTGTTCGATGGAGGATGTATGCGTCACGAACTTCGTCATGGCCACTTCTGCTAGCCCCATTGAGTGGAAGAGAAGCCACACCCAATATTCTAAAGATGTATTGAAGCAGC
>NC_134806.1:48956009-48961009 GCF_046742065.1 Oratosquilla oratoria
CCTGCAGTATTAATGAACTAATAGCATTGGATGATGAAATGATAATAAGGGAACAAAGAAGAAACCAGACTTGAGAAAAAGTAGCCCATAATTTGATGAACCCAAGAGGTATTCCTACAAAACTACCAAAGGGGTATAGGATAGAGGAATTTAATTTAAGCAATGGACTTTTGTATAGAAAACCAGTCGTAAGTGGGAAGGATATTTCTAGGGGCCAAGTGGATCAGTTGGGTATTCACAATCTCTTGTACCAGAGGTATTAAAATTATTTCATGATTGTGATTATAGTTCTAATCCAGGAAAATATATAGCTTATAGACAAGCACAATTTAAATACTTTTGACCAGGCATGAAGAGAGATATTTAATTACATATTGATAATTGCTTGAAATGTGCTGAAGTATAAGGAAATACACATTCGCCTGCTCCTATGCTATCATATCCCATACCAAAGAAACCTTGGGAAATAGTTCACTTAGATACATTAAAGTTACCTATGTCTAAAAATGGATATAAACATGTATTTGTTGTCATCAATTATCTTCCAAGATTTTGTATTTTACAACCCATACCCCAATAAGAGAGCTGAAACAATAGCTTCAGTAATATATGAACAAATCATCTGTAATTTCACTACTCCCAAGATCTTAGTTTCAGACAATGATACTGAATTTAATAACAAAATCTTGGAAGAACTATGTAAGTTATTTAAGATAAAAAAGAATTATATTCAAGCGAATCATTCTTAGAGCAACGGGATTGTAGAAAGATTAGATAAGAAAATTATCACTTGTTTTAGAGGTTTGATAAGCCCATATAGGCTACTTGGATTCCTTGAGTTAAATGTGCATTCAATAACCAAATCAATACAACTACAGGCGAAAATGCACACTATATTATCTATGGGAAAGATAAAATTCTCCCATATGAAATCTTAACTGCAGAACTGAAGCCAGTGTATAACATAGATAATTACAACTCAAATAGGATACATAAATTTCAAGCCATACACCGGAGATTTAGGGAACACATGAAAGATTATACATAAGAGATGTAGAAGCAGGAATATAAAACAGCGCACAAAATAGAATTGCAAATAGGAGATTTGGTCATGGCCAAAATGCATAGAATCAGTAATAAACTTTCACCCAGATACTCCGGTCCGTATAGAATAATTGGTTTTGCAGGTGGAAATAAATACAAGATCTTACACTTGGAAGCTAGGGAAGTGTCAGTTAGACATGTGGATGATTTAAAAAAGACTATGATAGAACTTGATAATGATGATATTCGTGACAATGAGGACTTTAAGACAACAAATCTTTCTGAGGAAGAAGAAAAACAAGATATCCACTCTATACATTCTACTAAGTAAACTTTGAGTTCTGAAGAGTATCAGAAATATGTTGATAATATTATGTATGATCTTAATATTAATACGACATATTTTTACAGATGAAGACTGGATTTATAATATTGATATGTATGGTGTATGCCTGGGATTTGAATCCTGTGCGGGCAGGAGAGTTAATCAGTCATGAAGGCCTGGAGTCTTGGCAATGTATAAAAGTAACGCCATTAAGTATTGTATGATAATGATTTTCTTTTTGTTCCATGAAGAATTGAAAAAATTCTTGTGAAGCTTCACTAGTTACAAGTATCTTTAATGAACTGCCACTACAATAAGATATTTGTAAACCAGATAACTCATAGTAGCATAGGAAGTTCACATTTCCTATTTTTCCCAAACAAAACCAGAGTACTTATTATACGTCCTGAATTAGGTCCTAGATTAAAATTAGTTGAAGGTCCTATCTCCCTTTCTGACAAATGTGAAATTCATGCTGGGACATTATTGCTAACACCCTTAATACGGTGCATATAACCGATAAAACACACATCACAGATATCAACATTACTTTACCAGAAAATTCACCACATTCAAAAGTAAGAAAGCAATATCCAGTGAGATTACGCATAAACAACTCTTATAATAACTATGATATTTTCTTAATTGTTCTTTTCCCCTCCTTAGCTGTTGCTGCCTTAACATCATTTATTGTAATCAGAAGGATGAAGACATCAAAAACTATTCGACACTTACCGGCATAAAATTGTAGTATGCCGGAGCCCTGTAAGAGGGTAGTAGAAAAGGGTTGGTCGGGACGACCAAGTGGTAGCTGCCGAGCCCTGTAAGAGGCTGGTAGAAAAGAGGGTAGAAAGAGGGATAGAAGACGGGTGTTACATTTCATGGTTTACGTTCATGAGACAATATAGCGAGCGAGTTGCCTAAGTCCGCCTTTCCGCCTTGTTTATAAATATTGATCGAGAGCTCGAGTATATTGCTGACATGACATTCCTTTGTAATCTAAATGAGAATTATGCAGAGACTCGATATTATTTTAAGTAAATAATATTACCATATAGACTTGTAACAAGGAATCGGATTGATGAAAGGGTGGAGGAGAAGAAAATTCAATTGGTTCACCATTGTAAGATCACAACCTTTGGGAAGGATCTTATACATCAAGTTAAAGACCATAGGACTAAAAAAATCACTACGTCACTACAAAGATCACGTAGGATCTTGCATATGTGCTCTCGGAAGAAAGATACAGAAGAAAAATAGAATTTAATTCTCTTAGACAGAATATTATACTCGGTTTGAAAAGGTATCTATAGAATTTTTTTTCTCAATGCCATACCAGCTAGTCCAATAACTTTTACCAACTTATTCAAAAGGTGTGATATAACCTTTGTGGAATGAATAATTTCAAGTTTGCGAGTTATAAATTTACGTAGATGTTCAATGTCTATTATTCATAATGTCGCCCATCCTCGAAAAATTAGAGCTAACTAAAAACTATGACATATAAAATTGCGGGAATTTGTGATAATAACTACGTAGCATAGGGAAAAACTGAAAATATTTTGATGACGTAAATTTCATAAAAAATTAAATGTAACTATCAATTTCTAAACAAATAAACATTTTTTAAAATAAACTAAAACGAAAGTATAAGCATAATTTCCTGATCTTGTCATTAGCTATAAAAGAATTCTATGATGAAAATAAACTAAAAACTGTCTTATAATTTTCATAAACTGAGTATATGATTTGCAAACTAAACTTACCTTATTTATCTTCGTTTTTCAGTGAGCGGCGATTACATCTCCAGAGAGACTTTATGCTTCAACATTATCCTCAGCATGATCCTGTTAAGAACGAGAACACAGTTAACTCTTTACTCGGCACAAATTACAAGCACATCTGAATAATTGTCTGGCGATGGCTATAAACATATCAATAGCCATACTACATAATGAAGGCTTAAATACGGATAGGCTTCTTCTATGGAAAGTTGGGAAGTTCCCATCTAAACAACATTGTCAGGTCACTTTGGGTCTGCTCACTTGTTTTAGGGGGTCCGTAAATTTGGCCAATAACAACAGAATATTTTTATTTGATTTTTGCTGAAAAATGCAAATGACGTTAATGAAGATGAATTACTGAAGATAAGTAAATGGATATAATAGATTAGAATAGCACAGTGAAATAGATAGATAGCTAAGAAAAAATAAAATAAAAACCTCAGTCATATAAATAGACCATGCTGTTTTTAACCCTTCTGTGAGCAGAGGGCGCTGTCATACCAGAATACAATAGTCTGTTAAATATCAGAAAAAATACAAAAAATTGTGTTGTTTGGTAAAACGTTAAAAAAAAAAAGAGAGAGAGAGAGAGAGAGATACTGACTCAAAGGTATTTTTGTGTTTGGAAGAAAAATCCAGTAGCATACCCTATAGATGGTTGATTCCAGTCTCACTTCGCACGACGCTACTTGGCCTAGTAGTCAAAACACAGGACGTAAGTGACGACTTTGGTCACGCCTTAGTGTTTCTCATTACAGAGTGAGAGACATTACTTGCTTCATTTCTTTTGTTCCTGACCAAACATACTCAAGTGTCTTGAAACTAAAATCAGCACCAGCTCTTACTTTCATTCTTGCGACAACCAGGCTATTTGACTTTCTTTTTTTGTACCATTCCATCGATTAACCCCTTCTGTACACGATGGTTCTTTTCCTTGCTTAGTACTATTTTACAATTTTACTCCGGCCTATTAGCAACTGCTAGGCATTTGAAAACAAAGAAACGTGCTATAGATATTGAAATTAATGAGGAGGTGAAGCGGAAAGTAGTGATAGAAAGTGGAACTGACAAATAGGATTGATCAAAGAATACAGGGTTGGGTTGGGGATCCAGAAATAATGCGTGAAGAAAGACTACCAAAAGAGTATGGAGAATAGAAATGGATGGATGGATGGATGGATGGAAGGGATGAAAGGGGTCATGTATGACAGGAAAATGTCTTTTGAGCAAGGAAGGAGAGGGCAATAGCTGAGAATAGTTGCATATGGATGATAAATCGACGTTGCCCGAATGGACGAGGGAGAGGGAGGGTATGTAATAAAGCGGTGAGGATAGACTACTTTCGGTCGTTAGGCCCTGCAAAAGAAGTGCTGTACCTCGCTGTATTGCTTCTGACCAACGCAGTAGGTCAGGGATAGCCCTTCACCCACAAGGAGATAAATTAAAGGGAAACAAATGGATATGGGATGGCTGAATGATGAGTGAATGCCTTACGTTTCTGTTTTCTTACATATATAGAATTCACATTTGAGAAGATTTAATGCTATCAACCATATTTCAGATAATTGTGCTTAATTGTTTGATATACTAATATTCGACAAACAGTCGTGTATCATCAGAAAATATATATATAATTCACTTCTCAATAGATTTTATTTGTATACAAAATAATTGATAGATATGTACGCACAAAATAGACAAGAAGCATTGAACTTAGGTTAGCAGGACCTGAATTTGTATGAGAAGTAGGTAGAACAGCCTTTACCAACGGTATAAGCTGGTTACTAAGCCTAACAAACATCGCTAACTGCATGTAACGATATTTGACACTATAGTATTCAATTGCA